>NC_060149.1:765662177-765962177 GCF_021461385.2 Schistocerca piceifrons | reverse complement strand
TACTTCCTACCAACACCAGTTCTTCTGAATTGCACAGGTGGGCACTCTCCCTACAACATATCCTTTGTTCGTGTAACCCACCTCGCCAACTTCACCCTTCACAGTTGTGCCCTCCTTGACCTACCTGTCCCCTTCCATGCTCCCTCTCCGGCTCTACACACACCTTTTATTCTGGCCACCTGCAAGTCTTTCCCCCTTTCTCCTGTCTCCTTTCCCCTCTCCCTTTCCACTCACGCTGCCCACAGAGGCTCAGCATTTGTTTGCTGAGTATGGGCTTGGCGACCCCGCGATTCCTGAGCTGGAGACTGGTAAGCGCCACCAGTCCTCTGTCACCATAAGCTCTGGGCATGCTTCAGTTACCACTGTGTGGTGCGGTGGTGGAATGTTGTGTGTCTCAGGGTATAGGGCTCTTGGCTTGACCGCATAGGTTGCGAGGACAGAATAAACCTCTATAAAAAGCCCTCAACCTCAAGGTGCGATGCGCGCTGATGGGATGCATGGCTGTTGAAGTGGAATAGTCATTAGCGGGCAACCTCAGGGAAACCTGCCACACCTCAGTTGTATAAGGCTTACTCAGGCACGCAGGGCTCTGTCTGAGTGGACCTTTATTTTTCTAGCTCCATGTGGGACCAAAATGGATCCTCTGAAATTTTCTTTACCCCCTGTCAGTGGAAAGGGTGGGCCACTGGAAGGTACCAACACCCAGTCTAACAAGAGCTCTCATGCAGCCAGTCCTGATTCAGTCAGTAGTAACAGAATGCATGCCACTTTGGAGAATGTGTTTCTTATAGTTAAAGGAAAAGAGGGAAGTTTTGAAAAAGTTTCGCCATTTTACATACAGAAAGGCTTAGAAGGCATTACTGTCACCTTAAAATCTGTCAAGCAGTTGCGAAATGGGACCCTGTTGGTTGAAACATCTAGCTCCCAACAGGTCAAGAAACTTCAGAATGCTCAGTGCCTCAGGGAGTATGCGATAGAAACTGAATTGCACAACGCCTCTAACTACAGCAAAAGTGTTGTGACTTGCAGGTAACTAGTTGACATTCCTGGAGAAGAACTGAAGCAAAATGGTCCCAAGAAGGGGTTGTCGACGTGCAACACATTGTGGAATGGATGGATGGCAATCTCGTAAAATCAGACTCGTTTCTCCTCACATTTAAAAGTATCAAACTACCAGAGCATGTGAAGGCAAGTTTCCTACGCCTCAGTGTACAACCTTGTTACCCAAATCGAACGTGGTGTTTTAAATGCCAGCATTTTGGGCACACTGCTCTTGGCTGTGAGGGAGAAGCCACTTGCAGGAAATTTGGTAAAGTTGCCCAGGAGGGAGTTAGTTGCTCCTCTCAAAAGTGTGTCAGCTGCTTTGGGACTCACCCTGTGTGGAGCAGGGACTGCAGAGTTTTTCTTGAGGAGTGGAAGATCCAGGAGATCAAAACGACAAAGCTCAACCTATATGGTGAAGCCAAGAAGTTATACAAGTCCGTGCAGCTACCCACATTCGCTTCCACCTTTTCTTCCATTCTGAAACAGCCTATCCTGAAAACTAATGCCGCTACACAAACAGAGGTTGCTAATGTAAGCACTAGCACCTGCGTTTGTTCATGCACATGTGCTGCTGCGGTTCCTTTGGAACCTGCCCCTTCCCCTCTAACTTCAGAAAAGGTTGTGGTTGCTGACATCATGAACCTTCCTACCCCTCCATAGGTCAAGTCTTGTGCACTGCCTAGCATTGCTACACTTCTTGTCACTTCTGAGATTGTGGCTCAAGGAGACAGGAGATACACAGTCCGATGATGTCAATGTCATTCTATCTGTCGTATCTCGAATCTTCTTCAGATGCGATCAAAGGTGCTGACTCCAGGGGACCTGAGGGAGCCCGAGCCCCCTCAAAAATTCGTTTGGAGGGCAGAGCCCTGCCAATAATCAAAGAAAAATATTAGTTATATTATGCTTTGTAAAATCACAAAATTATGTTGGAATTTTTTATTTTCCTTGTTCGACGATAGTTACCTTTTAAAATACATTCAGTAATGAGTTAAAACAAATAGTTATTATGGCAGTAACCAGGTTAACTGAAAACGAGTGGTGTGAATGATGATGGTGTTGCGATGCTGCAGGCACACATAGAATTTTTTGCAGTGTGTGAACCTTCGGGTAAAGTCTGATGCCACTGGGCCAGCACTGCGGTCGCAGCAACTTACAAAGAACTGGAGCAGAAATGCCTGGAACCCTCTGCCTCGCATCACCTTGATGCATCAAGACATTACGACGTCGTGGCTATATAAAGCCCACCCTGCTGTTGCAGTCATTCAGTGTCATGAATAGTCTCGTTCAGTGCATGCTGCAGGCATTTTTAGTGTTCCGACTTTAGTGTCTAGTGAACTATTTTATATGACTATATTTTATTCGTTTACTTTCGTCTCTTAGTGTATCGTGAATTAAGTTTGCAATGGATAAATTTGTTACCAAAAAGGCATGCTTGGAAGTTGAAGTCAACCTCCAACAATTATTGTGTCATCAGGGAGGATTATTTTAGAAGTCTCGGTTGATCAAATATACATGGCTAGAATATGAAGAATATACCAAAAAAGTTTTTTGCAAAACCTGCAAAGAGGCAGATGCTAAAAATCTATTACAATTTTCTTCAAAAATAGATGCATTTACATCTGTAGGGTTTTCTAACTGGAAAAAGGCTTTGAAAAAATTCCGTCTTCATGGAAATACGTTTACGAGTAAAGAAGGTGTTCTGAAACTAAATTCTGTCAGTAACTGAAGTGTGGCCTCCCAATTGAATGAACTGTTAGATTGTGATATGAAGAAAGGCTGGTTAGCTCTTGAGACAATTTTTACTACTGTACAATTTCTATACCAACAAGGACTAGCAATTAGAAGGCACGAAGAGGTAAACTCAAATTTTTTTTGAATTGTTGGAACTACCAAAGAATGACATAGGTGAGTTTAAAGATTGGTTAGGGCGTTCAGGGTATAAGTGGATGTCCCACAATATTCAAAACGAGATCATTGATCTACTAGGAAAGTCTGTGTTGAGAAAGGTATTGGCTTCAATAAAGAAGACAACATTTTTCTATCGTGGCTGAAGAAACAAGTGATTCTTCGATTTACCAACAAGTGTCATTTTGTATTCGTACTGTCAATGCTTCATTAATCATCAACAAAGACTTTATTGGCTTATACGAGACCCCCAACACTAAACCACAAACCCTGTTTAGTCTTTTAAAAGACGTTTTTATCGTCTTGATTTGTCAGTGGATAACTTAAGAGGACAGTTCTATAATGGTGCCTCGAATATGAGAGGTAAGTTCAAAGGAATAACAAAGTTAGTTTTGGATACACAACCCAAAGCACATTATGTGCACTACACTGCTCACAGTTTAAACTTGGCAGTTGTAGACAGTCCTCACCATCTTACGTCTGTGGGGGATATTGTGGCTGTAGCCAAGGACTTAATAAACACCGTAAGGGAACCCAACAAAAGGATGGAACTTTTCAGAAGCATACGCCGTCTGAGCACCAACAACTGAGCTAGTCTACGACCTCTTTGCCTGACTTGATGGACTATGCGAGCTTCTAGTACCTTGAGAATATTGAGAAACTTTGAAGAACTTCTAGAGATTTTTGAAACATTTTCTGCAGAGGAGAAAACAGAAGCAGGTTACAAATGTGCAGGCTACCTTGAGTCAATGTTACAATTCAAGACTTATTTCTTTTTATGTCTTTATTGCCATGCAGTGACTCCAGTAGAGGATGTCAATGAAAAAATTCAGTGCCCTGATCTAAGTGTTGCTGATCTGGAAAAAATATATAAGGGCTTGATTTGTATATTGAATGGAAGGCGTGATAGTTTTAAACACTTGGGAATTGTGTTTAAAAGAAAAAGCTTCACAAGTTGATGACCCTTTGCTTCCCTGGAATTGACGTATACCATAGAAGTATGAAAACAATGAAACTAGCTCACTGCACACTTTCAAAACCCCAAGGGAATACTATGGAGTTATTTACATTGACGTTTGTGAAATAGTGCAGTCTTACATTACTGAGCGGTTTGCTTCAACTGGACTCACACAGGTAATTTCATTTGAACATTTGATTTTAGTAAACAGAGGTGAAACAAATTTGGAAAAATCAACTGAGTTTTTCAAAAATGACGTAGACATTGAGAGACTGTGCTTACACATGAATATGTTAGCCGATATTGCTAATAAGAAACAGCTGGTCTTAAAAAACATGCTTGTTGTAAGAAAGTACATTGCACAAGAGCCTAGAGTTGGAAAAATATTATGGAGGTGGTTGTTGCACTGGGGCAATCATGTTGGCATAGAACTGAGTCTCCACCCATTGTGGGTTCACCTCCTTGTCAAAAGATCAAGATGAGGGTACTACCACCCTGATAGATGGCTCCCATTATACAGTGGAACATGAATTGATTCAGGACACATGCGGAGGAACTGAAACTTCTAGCACAGCAACGCCCCCTGTGCTTGTGTTTACAGGAAACATATTTAAAAGTATCTGGTGCTCATATAGTGCGGGGCTATATGCTGTTTCTCAAGGATGACATGACTGGGTCAAGGGGCAAATTAGGGGTCGCCATGTTTGTCAATAATGGGTCCCCCTCCTCTGCTCTCCCGTGGATACTGACCTGCAAGCAGTTCCAGTTGAAATTCATGCACGTCAGAGGCTTACAGTTTCCCCTCTTTATTTACCTTCACTGGATGCAGGAGACTCTGAGGCTCTCACATATTGTATGGAACAACTCCCTTGACCAGTTCTGCTCCTGGTAGACTTCAATGCCCATCACGTCCTTTGGGCTCAACCTCTAAACACTGGTACTCAGACTCATTTCTGTGATGCTACTGGGTCACCATCGACCTATCTCTCTGCTCTCCAGCCATCGCCGACTCTGTTCACTGGGATGTCATCGACGACCATCATTCCAGTGACCACTTCCCCATCTTCATTCACCTACTGAATGGCGTGTTGCTGGAACAGAAGCCACCAACATGGATGACTGGCAGGGATAACAGGATGCTGTTCAGCCAGTTGGCTGTGTTTGAACACTGTGACAATGTCCAGGAATGTGATCCGTCATGCTGCCGACCTATCCATACCAAAGTCTTTGCCCTCTTAAGAGGCAACCTGTACCTTGGTGGACAGACAAGTGCCATTCAGCCATCTGGGACAGGCGTGCAGCTCTATGACGGTTTAAATGCCACCCAACAGCGGACAATGTCACCGCCTTTCAAACTGCGAGAGCCAAGGTTCACTGTGTCATTAAAGAGAGCAAAAGAAATGGTTATGTCAAGAGTTCCTGGACTCTTTGAACTGTTCCACTTGTTGCACGAAAGTATGGGAAGTTATCTGGAGGATTTCTGATAAACACAGCTAATTACCAATAGTTGCAGTGCTGAAACAGGGGTGCCTCCAGATATCACCAGAGACAGGCAACTTCCCCAACTCGTGAAGGGATGAAATTCTGATACCTCTCCTCAAACCAGGAAGGGACCGCTCATGTTCCAGTAGTTATCGGAACATTGCCTTAACGAGCTGTGTAGGAAAGACCATGAAGAGACAGGTTAACTGTCATCTGGTCTGGTTGTTAGAAACCAGTCAACTTCTTAACTGCTCTCAGTGTGGGTTCTGAAGATTTTGGTCCACTGCCGACGACCTGACCCTCCTAGAGGAGGCTATTCAGCAGGCTTTCCTCTGTAAGCTTCACTGTATCGCCATTTTCTTCAATATAAATAACACATACAGTACTACTTGGAGACTCTGTATTCTCATACAGCTGCATGAATGGGGCTTTCATGGCCACCTCCCAATCTTCATATGGTCTTTCCTGTCTCAGGGGTTTTTTAGGACTGAATTGGTAACACGCTGTCTGGTTGATTTGAGCAGGAGAAGGTGCCCCTCGAGACAGTGTTTCAATGTTACCCCCTTTTCCATAGCCATCAACAGTATCAACTGTACGATAATGAGTCCTTTACAGTGCTCCTTATTTATGTACGATTTTGCTGTTTTCTGTTCCCCCCTGTGAGGTAACGGGCGAGTTGTGGCGCCCTGGAAATATCATATGTTCGGAATAGGGGCGGCCGCACAGGACGCTCATCAAAGCCAGGTCCCAGCAGCAAACATGTGGTGGCAAACGTTAGCCGGACGAGAGGGGTAGCCCCAGTGCATCGTCCACCCATGTGGCTGGGAATTCCACTGTGATGAGGTTGGTGCTTTGTGTCAATGAAGGAGATGTCTTTGCCAGGAGTGCCAAAGATGGCGGACTTTGTGAAACCTTAATGGCAGACATTTTACAGTTTGTATAGAAATTAATAGTAGCAGATGAATCATTATACCTCAAAAAGAAACATGTACATGACTATTATTTGCACGATGATTCTAATGGTGTAATCAGATTTTCAATATCTTTATTAGTTTAAAGTTTAGTATCTGATGGTAAATTATACAGGTAACACCCAGCGACGAATTTCCAAAATATTAACGCTTCATCCGATTTGTCGATCACTGTGTCTTTAGAAATCTGTTAGTGTTAACCTAAATTGGTATAAAATACAGGTATGTAACTTGAAAAGTACATGAGTTATTGGAGTTCAAAGTGGCCGATTACTATCGATGGCGTCAGGCCATAAGTACTCCACAGTTATACGAAAAAACGGTAGCAGCATGCTTATAAATATATTGATTCATCCATGTCCTTGTTAATATCCGATATATGCTGTTCAAGAAGAAATTGGTTAAATATTTACTGTGTTTTAGAAAGTACCTAGTCATTAGGCTACTGGCCTACCTTTTGCTTCTTTTCTTTTGATATATGTTTAATTGTTTATGTATTTAATAATGTGTGTTAGAGCGTGTTTATGGTCCAGCCGTAGGAATATTTATTTAATTTTAAGTATTTAAATGTAAATCCAGTATTTGGAATATGTTTCATTATGTTTGTGACTGCGTTGGCATGAAGACATGGCGCGAGTGCTCTAGCCAATCACAGCGTTCGTGAATGGGGAGACTGGATGGAAGCGAGTTTCCAGAGAGGTCACGAGGTAGTTCTGAGCAGGAGGCACTCCTGGACAGTCGTAGACGACACGGGAAGTGCCGGGATGGTACGTCGCGAGGGACGCACAGTTGCGGGAAAGCCTTGGAGTGTGGAGGGGTTTGCACGTGGTTGCGAGAGATATAAATACTTCGGAGTGCGGACTTGTGAGCTTGGGAGATCCTCCACCATCAAGGACTGAGCCACCCAAAAGAAACCATGTCATATACCAGCTCAGCTGCAATCGTTGCACACCTTTTTGTGTTGCTATGACTACCAACCAGCTGTCCACCAGAATGAATTGCCACTGCCAGACTGTCGCAAGAGCAAAGTGGACCACCCTATGGCCAACATGCAGCTGTACATAACATGCTTGATTTCAATGACTGCTTCACAAATTGGGCCATCTGTATCCTCCTGTCCACCACCTGCTTTTCTGAACTGCATGGATGATAGTTACCCTTAAAACGCATTCTTTGCTTCTGAGATTAGCCTGGCCTCAACCTACAATAACCTAAGGGCCAACACCGTCCACCCAATAGTTCTGCCCTCTCTGTCGTATCACTTACTCCCAGATTACATCCTCTCACCCTCACTGTGCATTGCTCTCTGCCAACACACCAATCAGTTTATTTCCCTTTCTGCGCCTTTTCTTTTCCATTCCCTCCCCCCTCCCCCCTCCCAATGCATTCTAATCCCTGCTTGCTCCACCAGATAACACTCTTCTCTCCCATCACTCATAGCCTGCTATCCCTCCCCTTCCTTGCCCCACTACAGATTCCTGCTTTCATTCAATACAACAGTTGCAGTGTGGCCAGAGCAGTTAGAGATAGTGGTCTTGTGTGCTTGAGGTGCCTGCTTGTGCAAATATGTATTTGTATGTTTTCTTCTGAAGAAGGCTTTGAAAGCTCAGTGTGTAACAGTTCTTTCAGTATGCCTGTCAGCAACTCAATGTGGTGAGGAGCACTCTATCTGCCCTTTTCATAATACAGTTTTTATTCCACCCTGAAGTTTCTATTGTTTGTAATTATAAATAAAATAATCTGTGGCAGCAGCAGTGATTTTAAAAAGTTATTACGTGATTGATTTTGGAACTGCCAATCCCTTCTTGAGATGTATCCTAGGTATACATTTAATCAGTGTTAGGTATTATTTTCCAGATCACAGCTGGCTGTCAACCAGATAGCAAGTGTGAAAGCCCCACTTCCACCTCCACACCACCACACGAGATCGTACCTCATAGACTGGCAAGAGACTCACCTTGTACACTTCTAAGCTGCTATTATCTAACACTTCAAACGAAGCATTTTAACATTACATAGAGCACTATTAACTGTCTATACAGGGTGAACATTGATAAAACCGACAAACTCCAGGGACAGATTCCTCACTGGAAATGGAGGAAAAAGTTCTTATGAACATGTTTCCAGAAATGAGACATGCGTGTGCAACAAGAACTAATCATCCTGGAACGTATTACAGTGCATCCACCTTACAACAGTTGTTCAAAGTGGCCTCCATGGGATGCAGTGCACTCATTCACCTGTTGCATCTTACTTTGGCATACACCATCCTTGTGGGCCACTTGCCTGGAGCTAATACTAAGATTCATCTCAATACCCTGTACAACCTGGTCCTCCAAATCTGCTGCACGCAGTCTGCCGCCTCCCTGCATATTTCATCTGTCTGAAAGGGCCCATAGTCACATACATTACCAAAAAGGGCTAGAATTGTTGAGTACTATTGACAAGAGATTTCAAATTGATTCCATATTTCTAGATTTCCAGAAGGCTTTTGACACTGTATGACACAAGTAGCTTGTAGTGAAATTGCATGCTAATGGAATATCGTCTCAGTTACGTAACTGGCTTCATGATTTCCTGTCTGAGAGGTCACAGTTCATAGTAATTAATAGAAAGTGATTGAGTAAAACAGAAATGATTTCTAGCGTTCCCCAAGGTAGTGTTATAGGCCCTTTGCTGTTCCTTATCTAGATAAATGATTTATCTGAGCGCTGTCTTAGGTTGTTTGCAAATGATGCTGCCGTTTATCAACTAGTAAAGCCATCAGAAGAACAAAACAAATTGCAAAACAATTTAAGAATGATATCTGTATGGTACGAAAATTGGAAGTTGACCGTAAATAACGAAAAGTGTGAGGTCATCCACACAAGTGCTAAAAGGAATCCATTAAACTTTGGTTACACGATAAATCAGACAAATCTAAAGCCCATAAATTCAACTAAATACTTAGAAATTACAATTACGGTCAACTTAAATTGTAAAATGTTGTTAGAAAGGCTAAACAAAGCCTGTGTGTTATTTAGCAAGACACTTAGAAAATGTAACAGAGCTACTAAAGAGATTGCCTACACTACGCTTGTCCGTCCTCTTTTAGAATACTGCTGCACGATTTGGGACAATTACCAGATGGGATTTACAGAGTACATTCAGAAAGTTCAAGGAAAGGCAGCACAATTTGTATTATCGCAAAATAAGGGAGACAGTGTCACTGAAATGATACAGGACTTGGGGTGGACATCATTAAAAGAAACGCATTTTTCGTTGCAGCGGAATACTCTCACGGTATTTCAATCACCAACTTTCTCCTCTGAATGCGAAAATATTTTGTTGATACCAACCTACATAGGGAGAAACGATCATCGTAATAAAATAAAGAAAATCAGAGCTTGCACGGAAAGATATAGGCGTTTTTTCTCTGCATGCTGTACGAGATAGGAATAGTAGAGAATTATTGTGAAGGTGGTTCGATGAACCCTCTGCCAGGCACTTAAATGTGATTTAATTGGTGTATGTGAGGGTACTTGTTTTAGTCCAGGGTACAGCTTCTTGACAGTTTCCATCTGCTTGGCCATACATACAGAAACACCATCTTGGCTTCTCGACATGAATACTTGACCATTCTGCTACTTACAGTATGTGGTGTGAACCACATAACCTGAAACACTCAAGGAACACATGGCATGTGGTCAGAGGAACTTCCATTCATCCACAACATCTACCGTGTCAACAATGCATTTCTGGACACATGTTCATAGGACCTGTTTTCCTCCATTTCCAGTCAGGCATCCATCCCTGTTTGTCAGTTTTTTTAAGGTTCAGGAATACTGTCAATGTTAGAAGCTATCTGATACATATATCATTGGAGATGTAAGAGTGTATATTCCTGAACTCACGTAAATTGTAGGAGTGGCTAATGTGGTATTCCTTTACTTTGTGTTTAAATATTTGTGGGTTTTAAATTTCCTGCCTGATAACCTCCTGGAGATTTTTTGCTCCAGAGTATAATACTTCTTTTTGAATCCTAGAGAGATACATTTAGTCCTTATATAAATTATTTCTACTTCAGGTTATTGCATTTGTAAACAGCTGTGTTCATTCTAAGTTCACTCTTGTTATTAACCACAATCCTGATTATGAGGTATATGTACTGTCATGTACGTGGAAGAATATCAACATCAAATTGTATTCTTACTATGTGCCTCTGTAGAATAAATAGTATTGGCGGCCAGAGTGGCCGAGCGGTTCTAGGTGCTTCAGTCTGGAACCGTGTGGCCGCTACGGTCGCAGGTTCGAATCCTGCCTCGGGCATGGATGTGTGTGATGTCCTTAGGTTAGTTAGGTTTAAGTAGTTCTAATTTCTAGAGGACTGATGACCTCAGATGTTAAGTCCCATACTTCTCAGAGCCATTTTTTGAAGTAAATAGTATTTTTTCACCTTAGCTGTAATGTCCCTGCAGATTATAGCATAGGATAGAACTGAAAATATGCTAACAATTCTGTATGCAGATCAACACATTGGGAGAGATTTCAGAGTGCAAAGCAGGCCGAACTGAGCTTCTTCATTTAACTTATCCACATATTGTTGCCGCCACAGTTTATTATCCATGTGGGTACCAATGAACTTCACTCATGAAGTCTCTCCCAGTGTGTCCATTGATCTTTGCTTCTGCTATCTACGAGGGGGAACCCAAAAGTAACTGGAATCGTTATGCTGCACATCGTGTACTTGTAGTAACATATTGCGCCGCCAGAGGGTTGTAGTAGGAGCTCTGCTGAGTCATTCTGCCACGCAGCATCACCAAACAGTGAGAAGTGTGGTTTCTTTGGCAGTTCTTTGAGTGTGCGTACAGTGCAGATTTGACGCGAGGAAATGGCTAGTTCTTACTAACAATGTGCGGCAGTGAAGTTTTGTTTCTTGCTCGGCAAGAAGGAGCAGAAACTGTAGCGATGATTCAGACAGCCTACAAAGACCATGCTATTAGTAAAACGTAAGTGTACGAATAGTTTTCTCGGTTTAAAAAAGGAGAAATGTTGGTTGAAGATCAGCCCTGTTACAGTTGACCTTCAACTTCTCGAAGCAAAGACAACATCAACAAAATCAGTGATCTCATAAGTGAAGATCGACGCAGGACAATCGACCAACTCGAGAACTTGTCCGGGTTGTCTTGGAGCTCATTTCAGTGCATCTTGACCATTGATTTGGGGATGCGAAGAGTGGCAGCAAAATTCGTGCCGAAGCTTCTTATCAGAGATCAAAGGGATCGTCGTGTTCAAGACTGTCTCAAAAACAAGGATGTGTTCAAAGATGATCCACATTTTTTCAACAAAATCATTACAGGTGATGAGTCATGATGCTATGTTTCTTTTCCTGAGGATGAAAAGAAACTTGAGAGGGAAGAGGGAAGCGTTTTGCGGATATGGAAGATGTAAAACACAATGTCATGAAAGTGCTAGCAGGTATCAAAGAGGACGAATTTAAAAGGTGCTTCGAACACTGGAATGAACGTTTGGACAAGTGTATTAATGCTAATGGACAGTACTTCGAAGATCTTATTCAATATCTGTATCCTATTGTAATTCATGAAGTTTCCTCAAGGAAAGACATATACTGTCTGTTTTCAGGCATGCAGCCAATAATTATTACTCCCCCATGTGATATTTGGGATGAAACCCTTTCAGGCAATGACAAGACAAGTCATTAACTGATTTGTCAACTATACTATCATAGAAAGAAATAATGACATGTCAACTCTCTGCCTAAAAGCTGGATATTCCTTTGGTCTGTGAGGACATGCTGAAAAGTAATGCCTCTGAACTTTTCATGTGAAAATACTTTAAGGTTTTTAAGTAAATCAATTGATTTTAACGCTCTATATCTTTAGTCTTCGTATCTACATATTTATTTCTCAACAGTCATTCCTGCAACAAACATATTTCTCCCACTGAGAGACCAATTTGTTGGTACCGTCACTATAGAATGTTTCACTTTGTTAGTAGAGCCACAACCTCACATCTGCTTGCACTGCTTCCATCATTATCAAAATGAAGTCATTGAAGCTGTTCTTTAAGTTGGAAACAGATGAAAATTGGATAGAGCAGCCAAGTTGTGACTGTATGGAGGACGATCAATAACAGTGAACCCAAGGTGTTGGATTGTTGCAGATGTCGAATTTCTGGTACCGCGCGCCACGGAATTTGAATCCCCGCCAGACGTCATGGACATCGAAGACCCCTAGAGGTCTCTGCACCATCGCGCCATAAGCTGTGGCGGCGTGCGCATCCTGGCCCGCATTCAGTGTGAGGGTGCCACAGTGGAACACGTGGTTCCAGCGGCCAATAGCGGCGCCCTCAATAGAGCATTTAAGTGCCTGCCTCTTGCTCAGCCAGCTAAATCTTGCGTACATTTCTGGACACATCACCTAACCTAGACAGCTTCTTTAATTTCCTTAACTGCGTACGAGTGGACGTGGTTGTTAGGTTTTCTTGTGACTCCGTTGTTTCGATCTTGTTGTTGTTCATTCTGTCTGTCGATCGTGTCTGTCCTCTCCCGTTGTGCTGTTGTTAACGGGCCGATCTGCAGGTCCCACCGCGCTTTCTGTCACTTCAATCTGCGACTGTTCCGGTCGCCATTACAACATTTTGGCGACGAGGTAAATGGTGGTCATTGTTGGTATGGAGGCGAAGTTGGTCTGTCTGCTGGAGAAACAGCAGCAGCTCATGCAGCAGCAGCAGCAGCTCCAGTTACACATCTTAAAAAAGTTGCTGCAGTTGCTAACGGACGAAGTCGATGCCCGGGACATGTTACCACAACAGCTTGAGAGTCCTCGGGTGTCTGATGCTTTCCCACATCCGCTGTCGTTTCCACCCTTTAATGACGCTAAAGAGAACTGGGAAACCTACTTACACTGGCTGAAACAACATGTCACAGCTTTTCAAGTGACAGACAACTCCTTGCAGTGGTCGTTGTTTTTGTCTTGGGCCTCCCCAGACATGTTCTTTCTTCTCCGCAAGTTGGCACCATTGTCTGATCCTGTGGCTCTCTCTTTCGAGGAGATATGCCTTTTGCTGACAAACTATTATTCCCAGTGCTACCATGTGGTCGCCTCTTGGCTGGAGTTCCACCAGTACCATAAACAACCTGGTCAATCATATCATTCCTGGGTCATGGACTTGCAGGGTCTCAGCCGTCAATGCGATTTTACGTGCACCAGTCAGCAGTGTAAGGCTTCATATGTGGACTCCCTGATCCGGGATGTGGTGGTTCAGCTGGCTCCCAATCCTGAGCTCCATACTGCAGCGTTGAAACTTGACAATCCCTCCTTGGAAGAGATCCTCCCCATTGCCCGCTCCTTTGAAATTCCTCAAGCAGCTAACAAGCATCGTATTGCACAACTGCAGGTGGTGGCAATCGCAGCTTCACGGCGGGTTCCACCCTCGCGATGTGGCCTGTCCGACAGAGGCCAGTGCTGTCGGGACTCCTCATTGTCCGACGTCTCTATGGCATCGGCACCTTCGGTCGTCCCTTGTCACCTGTCGAGCGGCCCACTTCCATCTTGCCCACAGTGCTTTACCACCCATTTGTGGGCTGATTGTATCCACCACTGGAAAACATGCTCGCTGTGTAACAAGGAGGGCCATGTCCAATCAGTCTGTCATAGTCACTCATCTCGCTCCAGTCCTGCCCCTCCTGGGCCTCAAGATACAGTCCATGCTCCGCAATCAGTCGTCGCACAGGACAACCCGTCAGCACAGAAGCTTTTCCTCACGCTCCACAGTTTCACTGAGGATGTCAGTTTTCAGGTCGACACTGGGGCCTCCATCTCCCTGATTAATATGGCGACATATACCCAAATGGGCTCTCATGCGTTGTCACCTCCCTCTCGCCGTTTGGTCGCCTATGGAGACGGTTCCATTCTCTTTTGTGGGCAGTTCGTCATCCAGGCAACGTACAAGCATGTTCCCCGGCTCCTTACCCTCTTTGTCATCGACCATCCATTGGCTTTGAATATTTTTGGCCTGCATGCATTTCAACTGTTTGGCTTTTCAATTTCTGTCGAAGTTAAGGTCGTTTCCATGGCTGTTCCTTTTCAGGACTTGGGCGATCTATGCATCGCTTTTGCGTCATTGTTTGCAATGGATCTCGGATGTGCTTCCAGCTTTCAGGCACACATCACCCTACAGCCGGATCCACAGCCTTACTTTTTCTGGGTCCGGCCCCTTCTCGTGTCCTTACAGCCAGTGGTCAAGCAGGAACTTGATCAGCTCCAGGTCACTGCCATGCCGGAGCCTGTAACTTACAGTGCATGGGCGACACCACTGGTGGTCATACGGAAACCCATTGGGTCCCTTTGGCTGTGTGGGGACTTCGGCGCTACAGTCAATGCTCAGTCCCTCGTTGACACTTACCCCATTCCCTGCAAGGAAGACCTTCTTGCCAAGCTTGTTGTGGGAGAGTATTTTTCAAAGATCAACCTGGCTGACGCATACCACCAGTTGCCCTTGGATGCCGAATCTCAGAACATCATGGTTATCAACATGCCTTTCGGATTGTATAAGTACAAGCACAGTGTCCTCCTTCCATGGCTTCTGTCAGGCCAATGGTATAAAACATATCCGTAGCCCCCCTTTCCACCCTTCTTCCAATGGCGTGGTGGAGAGGCTTGACCGCACTTTTAAACACTAGTTGACTAAGGCGGTCTATACATCTCCATCCACATCGGCCCTCACCCTGTTTTTGATCACCTATCACACTACGCCAATTGATGGACGCAGTCCGGCAGGCTCTTTCATGGGCGACAGCCACGGACTCTGCTCCATTTGCTGATGCCATCCTCCTCCCAACCCCGCTCCCAGTCTTCACAGCAGTATGCCCCTGGCACAGCGGTGTGGGCTCACGAGTATGGGCGCAAGGCAGGTTGGACACCCGCCACAGTCGTCGCGGCCCATGGGCAGCGTGTGACATCAGTGCAGACGTCAACAGGGTCAGAGCACCACCATCATAATCAGCACCACCCGGATGCCACTACGGGACTCTTGCTGCCACCTCTTTCCCTACCTCCTTCAGGTGTGGACGTGGTCCTCGAGTCACCATCCCTGCTCCTGGTTGTCGTCTCCCCACAGGCCTGCCACCAGCCCTCTCCACCTATGGGTGGATCGGCGGCTCGCTCCCCCACCCTGGACTCTGGATCAGCTGTGATGGCTGTCATGGATACCTTGGGCATCCCTTCCAATAGTGGTTGATGAGCCTGGCTCCCCCTCCCACTGCCGCCCACCTCAGCACCATTCGGGACGTTTCCGCCCCTACGCGCAAGTTTCAGGGGGAGGGATCTGGTACCGTGCGGTGCAGAATTTGAATCCCCGCCAGACGTCATGGACGTCGAAGACCCCAAGAGGTCTCTGCACAATCGCGCCATAAGCTGTGGCGGCGTGTGCCTCCTGGCCCACATTTAGTGTGAGTGTGCCACAGTGGAACACGTGGTTCCAGCAGCCAATAGCGGCGCCCCCGATAGAGTATTTAAGCACCTGCCTCTTGCTCAGCCAGCTAGTCTAATCTTGCGTACGTCTCTGGACACATCGCCTCACCTTAGACAGCTTCTTTACTTTCTTGTTATTTATATGAGTGGACGTGGTTGTTAGGTTTTCTTGTGACTCCGTTGTTTCAATATTATTGTTGTTCATTCTGTCCTTTGTTGGTCGTGTCCGTCCTCTCCCGTTGTGTTATTGTTCGCGGGCCGCTCTGCGGGTCCTGCTGCACTTTCCATCACATCAACCCCGCGACCATTCTGGTCCCTGTTACAACAGAATTGGTTGTGTGTGTCCTGGCATTGTCATTCTGAAGGAGAGAGTGCTGCATATGTGGATGAACTACTTGAAACTCGATTAGAGCACGCTGTTTCCAATGTAGCAACAGTTAATGTTCTGCACTGTTGTGTTACACATTACAGTTTGGAGCCCTTCTAGTGGCAGAAGGCTGCAAATGTGTAGAAATGATGAATAAAGATGTAGAGTGTTAACAACATTCATTTTATTTAAGAACGCTTTTAGAGTTTCAGATTAAAAATTCAGAGGCATTACTTTTCAGTACATTTATTTTTCTTGCATTTATTGTCTGCATTTTCTTCTTCTGTTCTTCAAAAGAAAGTGATGTAAACACCCTTTTATCTCATGTGTGGCATGTTTTTGGTGATTTTTCAGTAAAAAAATTAGTGTTCAGTACTTATCATAAGCAGTCTTTTTCATTTGCAGATTTGTTAATCATAACTTTTCTTCCAGGTTGATGCTCTTATAGAAAAAGAAATAGAAAAATGCTGTCTTACGGGAATTTCAATACTCGAGCAAAGTGTGGCAGAACTAAATGATGGTATTGCCAAACTGCAAGATTACAAAAATCGGTAAGTTATATACCTATATTGAAATCATAGATTTGTTTTCGTACTTCTATATTATTTACCTATGATAACTGAATTTGTGCCAGACCAGAATTAAATTACAGATACGTTTATCGTGAGCTGTTGCTATAACCAATGAAATGGCCTGGGCACAGCTCCATTTCAGTGTATCTGATGTTTCCCTCTTAAAACTTCAAAACCCAGAGGTTTATTCACTATATATGTGGGAATAGCGCCATTGACAAAACAGGTTTGTTGGTGCAGCTGTACTGTACTGCAAACTGAGGGGTGTAAATCTTAATGGAAACATAAAGATATTTGTTTGAATGATTCGAATTAAGACAATAATAGTAAGTGTTGTTCCTTTACTCCTACAGTCCATTAGCTAAGACTATTTAATAATGTTACTGTACAGATCTGGTGAAATTAAACACCATACGTGTTTCAGGGTTAATTGCTTTAGAAATTTCATTGAGGATGGACTGTATGTAGAAGTAATCCTGCATTTGAGGTACATTACATCTTATGCAGCTCTTGTGTTCATCACTGCTTTCACCTCTAGCGATGTTTGTTGATGGGAAAAATAAGTGACACTCTAGTTTAGAATCCAAAATCAACTGTAGTTACCCCTTTAATTGGTCAGATAAGTCAGTTCAAAGGTCAGAGGGAGGCAATGGCATACCACCCCCAATAAGACCATGCGTAGTAAATTACACTGAATCCTCTAACGACACTATCTTTGTTTTCATTTTTATGCTTTTTATTTCAAATGATATCCCTCTTTAAATTCTAACTTTCAAAGTGCAAGGATTCCTGAGTCACAGGCTAACTCAAAGCCCACTGACCAGTAATGCTTATGCTCATGCAGGGAAGTCATGATAGGGACCAATGGCCAGATGAAACATGTAAATATAGAGGCTAAACAATGTGTTAGGCTGAATTCCATCATAGCTGATATGTGAGAACCAATTGCTATTTCTGAATTGGTAACATGAGTCAGGACTTGCTTGCCACAAAACATGAGCAAATCAAAATGACTTGATTTGATTTGCTCATTTGGTTCTCAATTGTCACTCCTAGCAGCCACAGCTCAGCCCACTGCTGTTGTGTGGCTGAGCATTCTATGAAACAGCCATGTCAACATAAATCATTTTATCAGTTCTGCTATTGCAGATATTTATTGTCAGTGTAGGATCGTATTCCAAAATACCTCCCCAGCTGCTCCCGGACCAGAGAACTTCCACAGTTCTCTCCAGTCTGGCTCCACTGTAACTACAATTTTCATTCATAAATGAGTTGAATCTAAACTGTTTCCCAAGTTGTTTCGAGAAACTGGTTCCATTTCTGTCCTGAGGAGATAAATGCCTGATAATTTTGCCTCTACGGTTTACGGGTGGTTAACTGTAAAGTCGTAATAGCTTTTAGCAATGAACCTACTTGCTAATGTTCAGACTACTAGAATGTACCATTCTTATCTTACCAACAGAGCTTCACCACCTGGAAGAATCCTGAGATACTGAGGCATATTTAACATCTACTGTGGCTGAAAGAGATTATTGTATGCTATTAGTTGCACTGTAAGAGGCTGCTGCAAACCTGTGTGGCTTATTATAAACTGCAGATATGTGAGGCATGTAGAAATTCAGCTTCCTCTTGTTAAGCCTCATCCACTCCTTCTGCCTCTACCAATCTGTGATCTATAAAAGCACTTTTTTGTTCTAACCAACTTTCAGTTTCATGACTGATTGACATTTATTTGTGAATATCTAAGCTAAAATTACAAATACCACTACTTCAGAGAAAAAAAGTATGTGCTACCTTCATTTTGTCAAACATTAAGTAGGTGATGTCTTCTCTACTGCTAGCTAACTTGTACCTGGCAACTACAATATTTGTCAGTTTGTGGAACAACATATTCATTTACAGTTGTCATTGCTACTTGTCACACAGCTAACAGGATAATTCAATAATTCAATCTAGTTAATCAGATGGTTTATTGATGAAATTCTTAGTAATACACTATTTTAATTTTGTTTTCAATTTATCGATATTTTCAGTTTCTTGTTTTTGTATTGGAGATGTTTGCACTGGAATAGTGAACTCTGCTGTTAGTTCTAGACAGTGAGGTAAAGCCTGATTGTTATTTTTCTGTGTTTTGTTGTGTTTGTATAAATCCCATGAAACTTATTTTCATTCCAAGATTTTTGAGATATGATGAATATGTGGCACCTGGATCTGCCACCAGATCACATTGTGCAAATTCCACAGAATTCCTTTGAAACAAATGCTTGACATTTCAGGTGATTGCTGCAGGTTACTGCTGATCTGCCACCAGATCACATTGTGCAAATTCCACAGAATTCCTTTGAAACAAATGCTTGACGTTTCGAGTGGTTGCTGCAGGTTACTGCAGACAAGTAGCACCTGCCAGTGTCCACACTGTGGCACTTTTCTTATGGAGGCCCCATTCAGAGCCCCTACTGCAAACAGAGCAGTGGCCTTTCGCATGTGCACTGGGAACTGCTGCTGAGTGTCACTGTGACCATGAGCCAAACCGAAGTTGGTTACTAGGTGGGCCCTTCAGTACGTTCTGGTCAAACTATTGAAATTATAATAGCTGCAGATGTGGGGCTCTAGACTGTATTTAACTGGAAAGTTGATAGTTATCCACCTCTTTTATCACACAGTCCCAGGAGAATGAAACTGAGGATATACTCATTCTCTTCTCATACATCACACGGCATTCTGTGCTAAGGTAATGCTGTGCTATTGGAAAATCATGTTGTTGGGACAGGTGAGAAAGATGACAATGAACATCACAACAGTCTTGCACCATGTTACATGCTTGGGCAGTAAATTGTAATGGTGCTGAGGCCAATGAAGGGAGGGAAGGGGTCACTGCTAAAGGTGAGTGGAGCTGTAGGTGACAGAGGCAGCCAAATGTTGTAAAATTTGTTTATTGTTAACCATAAACAGATGTAGTGCAGCATGCTTGCAATTAGTGAATGTGAGAGTCCTTTGTGCTGAAGTGGTGTAAAACTCTGTAAATGGAGATCCGGCCAAAATGGAGCATGTGCCCCATTTAATTTCATCAGCAGCTTTGCTGAGGATCTTTGACATTGCCTGTTCTCCTCCACTAATGATGTCTCAATATCATAACTACACTCCTGGAAATGGAAAAAAGAACACATTGACACCGGTGTGTCAGACCCACCATACTTGCTCCGGACACTGCGAGAGGGCTGTACAAGCAATGATCACACGCACGGCACAGCGGACACACCAGGAACCGCGGTGTTGGCCGTCGAATGGCGCTAGCTGCGCAGCATTTGCGCACCGCCGCCGTCAGTGTCAGCCAGTTTGCCGTGGCATATGGAGCTCCATTGCAGTCTTTAACACTGGTAGCATGCCGCGACAGCGTGGACGTGAACCATATGTGCAGTTGACGGACTTTGAGCGAGGGCGTATAGTGGGCATGCGGGAGGCCGGGTGGATGTACCGCCGAATTGCTCAACACGTGGGGCGTGAGGTCTCCACAGTACATCGATGTTGTCGCCAGTGGTCGGCGGAAGGTGCACGTGCCCGTCGACCTGGGACCGGACCGCAGCGACGCATGGATGCACGCCAAGACCGTAGGATCCTACGCAGTGCCGTAGGGGACCGCACCGCCACTTCCCAGCAAATTAGGGACACTGTTGCTCCTGGGGTATCGGCGAGGACCATCCGCAACCGTCTCCATGAAGCTGGGCTACGGTCCCGCACACCGTTAGGCCGTCTTCCGCTCACGCCCCAACATCGTGCAGCCCGCCTCCAGTGGTGTCGCGACAGGCGTGAATGGAGGGACGAATGGAGACGTGTCGTCTTCAGCGATGAGAGCCGCTTCTGCCTTGGTGCCAATGATGGTCATATGCGTGTTTGGCGCCGTGCAGGTGAGCGCCACAATCAGGACTGCATACGACCGATGCATCATGGTGTGGGGAGCGATCTCCTACACTGGCCGTACACCACTGGTGATCGTCGAGGGGACACTGAATAGTGCATGGTACATCCAAACCGTCATCGAACCCATCGTTCTACCATTCCTAGACCGGCAGGGGAACTTGCTGTTCCAACAGGACAATGCACGTCCGCATGCATCCCGTGCCACCCAACGTGCTCTAGAAGGTGTAAGTCAACTACCCTGGCCAGCAAGATCTCCGGATCTGTCCCCCATTGAGCATGTTTGGGACTGGATGAAGCGTCGTCTCACGCGGTCTGCACGTCCAGCACGAACGCTGGTCCAACTGAGGCGCCAGGTGGAAATGGCATGGCAAGCCGTTCCACAGGACTACATCCAGCATCTCTACGATCGTCTCCATGGGAGAATAGCAGCCTGCATTGCTGCGAAAGATGGATATACACTGTACTAGTGCCGACATTGTGCATGCTCTGTTGCCTGTGTCTATGTGCCTGTGGTTCTGTCAGTGTGATCATGTGATGTATCTGACCCCAGTAATGTGTCAATAAAGTTTCCCCTTCCTGGGACAATGAATTCACGGTGTTCTTATTTCAATTTCCAGGAGTGTAGATTTCTGATTGTATAACTCTTATGAACAGAAACCATTTCTTATGAACAAAAACCATCAAAATAGGCTTTTATTTTTATTTATTTCATATCTTTATCTTTTTTCCATTTCCTGTCTTTCTATAATTAATATTTATATTTCTAATTACCTTATAATGATTGGGTTTTTAGATTGTATTGTATCTTGGATCATTTTCTTACCTTGCCAATGGTTGCCAAAACAGTGGAAAATAGCCCAATACTAGTACTGGTGATGTAAAAAATGTAAACACATTCCTATCAGTTTTGTTGGTTTGTTCTACTAGGAGTAATCAGAATTTGTCAACAGCTATGATACCTAAGATGAACAAATTACTATTTAAATATGGTAATGGAAAGTCCTGGTGGAATGTAAATAATTTAAGGGGTAAAGCTAAAATCTCACCCAGTAGTACTGGCATTGAGCTGTCAAAGCACATAAAGGCAAGATATATGCAGGGTGCAAAAAGCAGCAATTGACCCCAACAGTAAAGTGTAATGCTGTGCAATGAATACTAAAACAATCTGTTAAATTTTGGCTACATGATAAATCACAATTTAAAGGTTGTTGATTAAACCAAACACCTAGAGATTAGTTACAAGCTATGTAAATTGAAAGCATCACATAGATAATGTGCTGGACCATTGTTGTTGTTAAATAGCAAGACAATGTCCCCTCCAGAGAAAAAGTGCACTCAGCATCAAAAATTCCAGAAGTCGATGAGTAAGCAGTAAAGTATCACTACTTCATAACCTCAAAGGTTGCAGTGCCCCTGTCAAGTGTCTATTGCAGAGTAGCCATGTAGGTAGATACACAAGAGAGAAAACATAGCTGGATTTTGGACAAATTCTTTTTGGAAAAGAAAAAAAGAAGCTCTCTCTCTCTCTCTCTCTCTCTCTCTCTCTCTCTCTCTCTCTCTCTCTCTCTCTCCCTCTCTCCCTCTCCCTCCCCCTATCTATCTCTCTCTTTCTCTCTTGTAACATGCATTGCTACACATTGTCCCAGCTACTACATAGTCAGCCAGCACAATGTAAAAGAGAGAGAGAGAATAGTACCATTGTACACAAAATAGGAGTGAAAAACTATTATGAAGCATCTGATGTCAGTTATATTTGTAATAGCTTCTTGAGCTCTCAAATCATTCAGACTCAAAAATCCAGCCTCAGGTAATTCTGTGCGTCATGAAAGACTTCTTGTTTGAATACTGTAAAACATACTTTAAAGGAGGATATGCCATGTGTAGCTGAACATTGTCACATTGCCCTCTCCTGTATTGGGTATTTTTATAAATTGTCTCTAGAATTGTGTGAAATAGCAATTTTTGAAAATAGAGTCTTGTATCGAGTTTCAACGAACTAGATGACACACATACCTGATTTTCAAGAGAAATGTTGAACTCAGTTTGGAAGAAGTGCCCTGCATTTTTATTTATGTTTGTACTCTGTTTTTACTTATTTACCCACAAAAATGTGAGATTGCTTTAGAAGTACAGTCACTTCTTTTCATCTTGTGATGCATGCATTTAAACTCTCCAAGATGAAAAATTCTGAGTACAGTGTTCTCAACTATTAATTTTGTGTAGTTTTTTTTGCAACATCTCACAATATAAATCAGTATGGGTGGTATGACTATAAGGCAAAAATCCAACTATAAGTGCTCTTCTACCCACAGAGTTAAATATACTCAGTTTTGCAGAATTAATTTGAGTTTTGTAGCTTCTGTATTGTTGTGTGTCATCTCACTGGTTGTCTCACACTCCCAGTTGGTATCAAGACCTACACAGGTTTCACTATCGATCATTGTAGCCCCAGTGGTCTATCACAGTACACACTAGGTACAGATGGGATTTGGAATCAACGTGACCATTTTGAACTTGCATTTAAGTGTAGCAGTAGTGCATGCAAGATCTGGTGAATTGTACCTTATCTTGCAGACAATAGAGGAAATGGCAGAGCTGCTTGTTATAAAAAAATAATTTCCCTTCCATTTTTGGTTATATTTGTCTGTATCCTTGAGTTAAACCACATGCATCAATGTAAATTAACTAAATAGGTTGCACTGCAGACAAGATATTTATATACATGCATAACTGACATCTCCAGTTACTGCTTTTTACTACACTGTAATTGTATAATATATCTCAGATACCTGTGCAAAACATTGGTGTATTTTTCATTTCTCATTTTTCTATGTACCACCTGGCTTGCATTTATTTATTAGATTTTTGTCTTACATTCAGGAGACCCTGTGTTTAAAACGTTGCCACTTCCTTTTACAAGAGGAAATGTACGAGGGCAGTTCAATAAGTAATGCAACACATTTTTTTTCTGAAACAGGGGTTGTTTTATTCAGCATTGAAATACACCAGGTTATTCCCCAATCTTTTAGCTACACAACACTATTTTTCAACGTAATCTCCATTCAATGCTACGGCCTTACGCCACCTTGAAATGAGGGCCTGTATGCCTGCACGGTACCATTCCACTGGTCGATGTCGGAGCCAACGTCGTACTGCATCAATAACTTCTTCGTCATCCGCGTAGTGCCTCCCACGGATTGCGTCCTTCATTGGGCCAAACATATGGAAATCCGACGGTGCGAGATCGGGGCTGTAGGGTGCATGAGGAAGAACAGTCCACTGAAGTTTTGTGAGCTCCTCTCGGGTGCGAAGACTTGTGTGAGGTCTTGCGTTGTCATGAAGAAGGAGAAGTTCGTTCAGATTTTTGTGCCTACGAACACGCTGAAGTCGTTTCTTCAATTTCTGAAGAGTAGCACAATACACTTCAGAGTTGATCGTTTGACCATGGGGAAGGACATCGAACAGAATAACCCCTTCAGCGTCCCAGAAGACTGTAACCGGCTGAGGGTATGGCTTTAAACTTTTTCTTGGTAGGGGAGTGGGTGTGGCGCCACTCCATTGATTGCCGTTTTGTTTCAGGTTCGAAGTGATGAACCCATGTTTCATCGCCTGTAACAATCTCTGACAAGAAATTGTCACCCTCAGCCACATGACGAGCAAGCAATTCCGCACAGATGGTTCTCCTTTGCTCTTTATGGTGTTCGGTTAGACAACGAGGGACCCAGCGGGAACAAACCTTTGAATATCCCAACTGGTGAACAATTGTGACAGCACTACCAACAGAGATGTCAAGTTGAGCACTGAGTTGTTTGATGGTGATCCGTCGATCATCTTGAACGAGTGTGTTCGCACGCTCCACCATTGCAGGAGTCACAGCTGTGCACGGCCGGCCCGCACGCGGGAGATCAGTCTTGCTTGACCTTGCGGCGATGATGACACACGCTTTGCCCAACGACTCACTGTGCTTTTGTCCACTGCCAGATCACCGTAGACATTCTGCAAGCGCCTATGAATATCTGAGATGCCCTGGTTTTCCGCCAAAAGAAACTCGATCACTGCCCGTTGTTTGCAACGCACATCCGTTACAGACGCCATTTTAACAGCTCCGTACAGCGCTGCCACCTGTCGGAAGTCAATGAAACTATACGAGAAGAAGCGGGAATGTTTGAAAATATTCCACAAGAAATTTCCGGTTTTTTCAACCAAAATTGGCCGAGAAAAAAAATGTGTTGCATTACTTATTGAACTGCCATCGTATTTCTATAAATTTGTGAGAGTTTTGCATTATTATTATTATTATTATTATTATTATTATTATTATTATTATTATTATTATTATTTCTTATTTCTTTGCTAAATGAAAAGGTGAATGCTGGGAATAGCTATATAAGGTAAAATTAAATATAGTATGCTCATAATGATCCAGGTAACAGACAACCCAAGACTGCAGAGATAACAAGAAAATATAGATTATCATAAAATAGACATTTTTACCAAAAATTGCTATTTACTGCATTCACAAAACATGCTTCACATCACATGTAAAAGCCCAGTGCATTACTTATATGGTACTTGCCGGATACTGACAACTTACTTACAAAACTAGATGTGTTGCACAATATTTCGTATCATTCACCTTCAGCTTACTTTTAAGAACCACACATCCAGTTTTTTCTTTTTCTGTTTTCTTGATCACCTAATGTTTGCTGTCTTCCTCTATTGGACACACTTGCTCACTGTATCCACATCACTCGGCTCCTCAAATCCTGGTTCACAGCCATCACCAGTTAACCATTTCTGGATTTTTCATCATCCACTGTATGTCTTCACAAAAAACCTTTTTCATCAGTCCCAGTATCTCATTCATCACTACTAGAATCTTCAAAGCCACTTACAGCAGAAAGTGTTTCAGTTTTCTTCCACAAACAAATAATGGTCGTTTTGTTAACATTGTCTCAAACCTTGCAAATACCTTGTGGTTATAATTAAACTTTCCCTATTTAACACATTATAACATGGAAACTAATTGCTGTATGAGTACCAAACTTGGTACCATTAATGTCAAGGACATGGGGAAGAGAAATAATGCAGAATTAATTCATCTGAAACACTTTTAATGTGCTGCTATGGTACATCATAACAATACATACCAGTACCATTACTGCTACAAAAGGGGCTCAATATGGCGCCCATCAGTGTCCAAAAGAGCCTGTAAGTACAGGATTGCATTCTGCACAGCAGAACAAAGCATGTCCGTAGGTATGCAAGCTACCTCTCTTGATATGCTGTGCTTCAGATCAGCATATGTGAATGTTCCCCTGGTAAAACCTGTGCTTCAGGTACCCCCACAACCAGAAATCACAGGGAGTGAGATTAGGCAATCGTGCTGCCCAAGCATTTGGAAACAATCAGCTAATAATTCAGTTGTTTCCAAATGTTTTTCGGAGAAGCAGGTGAACCTCATGAGCGGTGGACCGACATCTTGCACAAAACCTGTTGAATTCAATGCATCTCTCTCCTGTAGGGTAGTTATGACATGAGGCAAAGCATATTGCAATAATGCTGGCCAGCCGCGCTGCACACCTTTGGTCCTTGAGCGCCAACCTGTTCAAAACAGAATGGGCCCATGATGAATATAGCTGTGAACCCACACAATACCGTGACACATTCGCCATACAGAGGAACTTCATACATAGTGACCTGAGGTGAAGGTCCCAACACTCAGCAATTCTGTGTGTTCACCCCACTCATCAGAGAAAAATGAGCTTTGTCTGTCCATAGGATGGTCCAGCCATCGTAAACTCCAATCCTTGTGAGAAAGTGAAGAGTGAAGTGAACATGTCGTTCTGCATCCTGTGGTGCAAGCTGCTGTATGATATGGATGTCGTACGAATATCATTTGAGAATGGTTCGAAGAGCCTTCCATACAGTGGGCCACAGGATGTTCAACTGTCATGACAGCACCCCACTGCCTGACGATTGGGAATTTCCTGCAGCATTGTATGTCATAGCAATAGCAATTTCATCCACCACCAGTCATCGCCCTCCTCCCAGATTGACATCCAGTTCTCCAGTTGATTCAAACTTTTTCATCGTGCTCCGCACAGCAGGTGGAGAAAGAGGACCCTTCTGTAAGCCTTTCAGCCAGTGATATTCTCAAAACGGAGGCGCAACATTACTGTTGTTTTGATAGTAGAGCTTCACCAATAATACCCTGTTCCTTTTGTCCAAGCTCATGTTGACACATCAAGAAGTGCACTGTGACTGGTCAGGTGTGTGAGACTGTGAATAACGATGACTGATCATGGCACCTGGTGGCCATAATTGGAACTGGACAGTGGCGCTGTGACAGATGGAAGTCATGCACCCCATACTCTTGACATTAACGCTACTAAGTTTGGTATTCGTGCAGTAAATAGTTTCCATGCTATAATATGTTAAATGGGGAAAGTTTAATTACAGCCACCTGGTATTGTGAATTGCACCAAGCACATTCAGGAGTTACTGGTAACTGAGGGTATCTGAGCCTTCTTGCACAAGCTGTTTCATGATATTTGATAGGTAATGTTGTTTCGCAGCTGCTAGCATTTTTTGTCCATTGGCCATACTAGTGACGTAATGTAAGGTACCTCACAAAAATTATTGTCATCTTCTCCAGGATGACAAGGTGCATTGTCTAGTTAATCAACAACTCTCTTAGGTAGTGAATATGCCTCGTATGTTTTCCATGTCTTTGGAGAGTGGAGGATTTGAAGTTTATGATAAATGTTTTGGGACAAATATTTGTTATGTATGAGATGGATTGTAAATGCAATTGGATTGTTTTCAAGTCAATACAAGAAAAAGGGAAGAAACTTCATTTTAAGGAAGAAATCAAAATTTAGCATGCTTTTCTTTACAGCCAATCACTGGATAATTTCTTAAAAAGCCAAATGCGGTTGTGAAACTAAAGAAAAGCTTAAATAAATAATAGCCCAATTGGAAAATCTCATGTTCAGTTATTAAGCATATTGCTATGGTACGCTTGATGAAGAAATCTTTCAGGTAAGCCTTCCCCTCGAAACATATATGAACAACAGGAACAAATGTAGAACGGAACCAGTCTCTGAAGATAGCAGTATATCTACACTATACATCTACACTGTGCAAATCACACTTAAGTGCTTGGCACAGAGTTCTTTGAACCACCTTAACAATAATTCTTTATTATTTCAATCTCAAACAGTTTGTGGTAAAAACGAACATGTATATCTGTCTGTGCGAGCTCTGATTTCCCTTATTCTGTTATGAGTTTCTCCCTATGTAGGTCGGTGTCAAAAAAAACATTTTCGCATTCGGAGGAGAAAGTTGGTGATTGAAATTTCGTGAGCGGCTCTCCCTATGTAGGTCGGAGTCAACAAAATATTTTCGCATTCGGAGGAGAAAGTTGGCAATTGAAATTTCGTGAGATGATTCCACCTCACCGAAAAATGCCTCTGTCTTGATGTCCACCCGAAATCCTGTATCATATCAGTGACACACTCTCCCCTATTTCGTGATAGTAAAAAATGTGCTGCTCATCTTTGAACTTCCTCGATGTACTCCGTCAATCCTATTTGGTAATCATCCCGCATGGTGCAGCAGTATTCTAAAAGAGGATGGGCAAGCGTAGTGTAGGCAGTGTCTCTTTAGTAGATCTGTTACATTTTCTAAGTGTTCTGCCAATAAAATGCATTCTTTGATTTACCTTACCCACAACATTTCTTGTGTTCTTTCCAATTTAAGTTGTTCGTAATCGTAATTGCTAGATATTTAGTTGAATTTACCGACTTTATATTTGACTGATTTATTGTGTAACCGAAGTTCAACAGATTCCATTTAGCACTCATGTGGATGACCTCACACTTTTCATTATTTACTATCAACTGCCAATTTTCGCACCATACAGATATCTTTTCTAAATCTTTTTGCAATTTGTTTTGATCTTCTGATGGCTTTACTAGACGATAAACGACAACGTCATCTGGTAACAACCTAAGACAGCTGCTCAGATTGTCTCCCAAATCGTTTATATAGATAAGGAACAGCAGAGGGCCTGTAACACTTCCTTGGGGAACGCCAGAAATCACTTCTGTTTCACTCGATGGCTTTCCATCAGTAACTACGAACTGTGACCTCTCAGACAGGAACTAACGAATGCAGTCACACAACTGAGATAATATTCCGTAAGCACACAATTTCACTACGAGCCGCTTGTGTGGTATAGTGTCAAAAGCCTTGTGGAAATCCCTTGTCAGTAGCGTTCAACACTTTGTGTATGTAAAGACCTAGTTGTGTTTCACAAGAACGATGTTTTCTAAATCCGAGTTGACTGTATGTCGATAGACCGTTTTCTTTGAGGTCATTCATAATGTTCGAACATAATATTACTCCTATTACCTTTTTTGAATAATGGTGTGACCTGTACAACTTCCCAGTCTTTGGGTACGGATCTTTCGTCGAGCGAACGCTTGTATATGATTGTTATACAGTGTCAGTTAGACCGTCAGCGAGAGCGCACCGCTAGTTCCTGCTACTAATAAGCCGAGTACACCGTTCGCTTGTTACATATTTTTACGTTCTTCAAACAGGAGCGACTTATTTTCAGTTATCTGTGTAGTTACTAGTTTATTTTTGTAATTTCTTGCGTGTTTGAGTGCTTACTAGGCACAACCTTTTATTTATATAACAGTGTAGTGTAAAGTACCGCCGTTGCTATCGACCGTTGTGACTGGGTGGTTTTTTTAGGTTAGACGGTCTCAGGGATCCACAGAAGGGGCGTCCGTCTAAAAGTAGGCAGGTAAAACACAATAAGGTAGTAGTAGAAACGATTGGTATTGTAGGTGTAAATTGTCGTATCTGTGTTGGGAAAGAACCAGAGCTCGAAGCCCTAATGGAAAGCACTGAAGCTCAAATAGTTGTAGGTACAGAGAGCTGGCTAAAGCCGGAAAGAAGTTCAGCCGAAATTTTTTCAAACGATCGAACAGTGTTCAGAAAGGATAGATAAATACAATTGGTGGTGGAGTGTTTATTGCTGTCAGAGGTAGTTTGCCTTGTAGCAAAATTGAAGTAGATAGTTCGTGTGAAATAGTATGGGTAGAGGTTATACCTGACAATCGGACTAAACTATTAATTGGATCGTTTTACCGACCCCCCCCCCACCCCGACTCAGAAGATATAGTTGCTGAACAGTTCAAAGAAAACTTGAGTCTCATTTCAAATAAGTACCCCGCTCATACAATTATAGTCGGTGGTGACTTCAATCTACCCTCGATATGCTGCAAAAATTATACGTTTAAAGCCGGCGGCAGGCATAAAACATCATTCGAAATTGTAGTGAATGCTTTCTGAGAAAATTTTTGAACAATTAGTGCGAAAGCATACTTGACCTTTTAGCAAGAAATAATCCTGGACAAATAGTGAGTGTTGTGATGAATACAGGGATTAGCGACCACTAGGCAGTTGCTGCTAGGCTGAATACCGTAACACCTACAACCATCAAAAATAAACACAAAGTATATATATTTGAAAAAGCTGATAAAAATGCTCTTAACGCCTTTTTAAGAGACAGTCTTCACTCCTGCCAATCTGATCATGTAAGTGTAGAAAAGTTGTGGAATGTTTTCAAGAGAGATATATACCACATAAATTAAAACGTGATGGTACTGATCCCCCATGGTACACAAAACGGGTCAGATCGTTGTTGCAGAAGCATCGAAAAAAGCATGCCAAATTTAAAAGAACGCAAAAGCCCCAAGATTGGCAAAGTTTTACACAAGTTCGAAATATAGCGCGTACTTCAATGCGAGATGCTTTTAATAATTTCCACAACGAAATTCTGTCTCGAAATCTGGCAGAAAACTCAAAAAGATTCTGGTCATACATAAAGCACACCAGTGACAAGACGCAGTCAATACATTCACTGCGCGATAACAACGGTGAAGTCACTGATGACAGTGCCACTAAAGCAGAGTTATTAAACACGGTTTTCCGAAACTCGTTTATCAAAGAAGACGAAGTAAATATTCCTGAATTCCGATCAAAGACAACTGCCAAGATGAGAAGCATAGAAGTAGGTATCCTCGGTGTACAAAGCAGCTTGAATCACTTAATAAAGGCAAGGCCTCCGGTCCAGATTGTGTACCAGTTAGGTTCCTCTCAGAGTATGCTGATAAAATACCTCCATATTTAGCAATAATATACAACCACTCGCTCATAGAAAGATCCGTACCTAAAGACTGGAAAATTGCTCAAGCCACACCAATACTCAAAAAGGGAAGTAGGAGTAATCCGCTGAATTACAGGCCTATACCACTAACGTCGATTTGCAGTAGGGTCTTAGAGCATATATTGTATTCGTACATTTTGAAGTACCTCGAAGAAAACAATTTATTGACATATAGTGGGCAAGGATTCAGAAAATATCGTTCTTATGAAACACAACTAGCTCTTTATACTCATGAAGTAATAAGTGCTAACGACAGGGGATGTCAAATTGATTCCATATTTTTAGATTTCCAGAAGGCTTTCGATACCGTTCCTCACAAGCGTCTTCTAACCAAACTGCGCGCCTACGGAGTATCGCCTCAGTTGTGCGACTGGATTCGTGATTTCCTGTCAGAAAGGTCACAGTTCGTAGTAATAGTCATGGAGTAAAACAGAAGTAATATCCGGCGTTCCCCAAGGAAGTGTTATAGGCCCTCTAGTGTTCCTGATCTATATTAACGACATAGGAGACAATCTGAGTAGCTGTCTTAGATTGTTGGCAGATGATGCTGTCATTTACCGTATTCTATAGTCATCAGATGATCAAAACGACTTGCAAAATGATTTAGATAAGGTATCTGTATGGTGCGAAAAGTGGCAATTGACCCTGAATAAACAAAAGTGTGAAGTTATTCACATGAGTACTAAAAGAAATCAGCTAAATTTTGATTACGCGATAAGTCACACAAATCTGAGGGCTGTAAATTCAACTAAATACTTAGGGATTACAATTACAAATAACCTAAATTGGAACGATCACATACATAATATTGTGGGTAGAGCAAACCAAAGACTGTAATTCATTGGCAGAACACTTAGAAGGTGCAACAGGTCTACCAAAGAGACTACTTACACTACGCTTGTCCGCCCTATTCTGGAGTACTGCTGTGCGGTGTGGGATCCGCATCAGATGAGACTTACAGGTGACACCGAAAAAGTACAAAGAAGGGCAGCTCGTTTTGTATTATCGCGAAATAGGGGAGATAGTGTCACAGACATGATACGTGAATTGGAGTGGCAGTCATTAAAACAAAGGCGATTTTCGTTGCGATGGGAACTTCTCATGAAGTTTCAATCGCCAGTTTTTTCCTCCGATTGCGAAAACATTCTGTTGGCACCCACCGTCATAGGGAGTAGTGACCATCACGATAAAATTAAGAGAAATCAGGGCTCGCACACAAAAATTTAAATGCTCGTTTTTCCCGCGTGCCGTTCGAGAGTGGAACGGTAGAGAGGCAGCATGAAGGTGGTTCATTGAACCCTCCGCCAGGCACTTTATTGTGAATAGCAGAGTAATCACGTAGATGTAGATGTTAAGTATGGGGCCCTTGCATCCGCATTGAAAGGAACCTAATTGGTAAAATGTCTGTACTGGAAAACATGCTTTTATTTAGTGATGCAAGTTACTCCACTACTCGAAGGATATCTACTTGTAAGTTACTCACGTTGGCGTACCTTCTAACCTTTCATTGCAAGATCAATTTTGCAGTTAGTCTGCTGCATTTACATATGCAATTTCCATGCCGCCGCTAAGGCTGCTGACAAATTATGCTTCTCAAAAATCTTACCTATGTGCAAGAGATTTTTTGCTTTCACTTTTCGCATTTTATTTCCTGTATGAAGAAACTATAGAATGATACAAAATGACCAAAATATTGACATGAAAAATTTCTTATTATAGTTTCTTAATCTGACATGTGGCGAACTTTCACACAATAACACATTTGATGCAAAGTGCATTTCTCTCTAAACCTAACGAGAAGATATCTTTACACATCATTAGGTAACAAAACTGCTAAACCATTGCTTCGTTGCAAATTTCAGCTGCTAACAGAGGAAAATCTGTAATGTTAATATCACTTTACAGGTTGTTATGTTACCAATTTACAGGCAAGAGTTTTGAGAAAGGACAGAAGTGGTCAAACTGGCAACACATGAACATCAAATTTTAATTTTTGTTTATTGTTTTGCTTCATTCAATGTCAAACATTGAAATATGTAATTAGCTTCCCAACCTCTGCCTCATGCCAGAATAGTTACCCTGTGCAGCAGTTGTTGCTATTTTAGTGTGTGCCTTCATTCTAATCTGAAGGTACACAGCAGCAATACGTTGTACACTCCTGGAAATGGAAAAAAGAACACATTGACACCGGTGTGTCAGACCCACCATACTTGCTCCGGACACTGCGAGAGGGCTGTACAAGCAATGATCACACGCACGGCACAGCGGACACACCAGGAACCGCGGTGTTGGCCGTCGAATGGCGCTAGCTGCGCAGCATTTGTGCACCGCCGCCGTCAGTGTCAGCCAGTTTGCCGTGGCATACGGAGCTCCATCGCAGTCTTTAACACTGGTAGCATGCCGCGACAGCGTGGACGTGAACCGTATGTGCAGTTGACGGACTTTGAGCGAGGGCGTATAGTGGGCATGCGGGAGGCCGGGTGGACGTACCGCCGAATTGCTCAACACGTGGGGCGTGAGGTCTCCACAGTACATCGATGTTGTCGCCAGTGGTCGGCGGAAGGTGCACGTGCCCGTCGACCTGGGACCGGACCGCAGCGACGCATGGATGCACGCCAAGACCGTAGGATCCTACGCAGTGACGTAGGGGACCGCACCGCCACTTCCCAGCAAATTAGGGACACTGTTGCTCCTGGGGTATCGGCGAGGACCATTCGCAACCGTCTCCATGAAGCTGGGCTACGGTCCCGCACACCGTTAGGCCGTCTTCCGCTCACGCCCCAACATTGTGCAGCCCGCCTCCAGTGGTGTCGCGACAGGCGTGAATGGAGGGACGAATGGAGACGTGTCGTCTTCAGCGATGAGAGTCGCTTCTGCCTTGATGCCAATGATGGTCGTATGCGTGTTTGGCGCCGTGCAGGTGAGCGCCACAATCAGGACTGCATACGACCGAGGCACACAGGGCCAACACCCGGCATCATGGTGTGGGGAGCGACCTCCTACACTGGCCGTACACCACTGGTGATCGTCGAGGGGACACTGAATAGTGCACGGTACATCCAAACCGTCATCGAACCCATCGTTCTACCATTCCTAGACCGGCAAGGGAACTTGCTGTTCCAACAGGACAATGCACGTCCGCATGTATCCCGTGCCACCCAACGTGCTCTAGAAGGTGTAAGTCAACTACCCTGGCCAGCAAGATCTCCGGATCTGTCCCCCATTGAGCATGTTTGGGACTGGATGAAGCGTCGTCTCACGCGGTCTGCACGTCCAGCACGAACGCTGGTCCAACTGAGGCGCCAGGTGGAAATGGCATGGCAAGCCGTTCCACAGGACTACATCCAGCATCTCTACGATCGTCTCCATGGGAGAATAGCAGCCTGCATTGCTGCGAAAGGTGGATATACACTGTACTAGTGCCGACATTGTGCATGCTCTGTTGCCTGTGTCTATGTGCCTGTGGTTCTGTCAGTGTGGTCATGTGATGTATCTGACCCCAGGAATGTGTCAATAAAGTTTCCCCTTCCTGGGACAATGAATTCACGGTGTTCTTATTTCAATTTCCAGGAGTGTATTAACTGTGACTCATGCATATCTTCACAGTCAGTGGTAGAGACTAGCGTATGGACATTGCCAAATACACTGGCTTGTTTACTAAAGAAACAACAAACAGAATTAATAAACCTGTCAAAAAGGGTTAGAGTTTAAAGCAAATCTCGCTAGAGTGAAATGAAAGCATATTTCAGTATGCTGTACTATTTTAAACAATGCTACAGATGGGTGAAGCAAACCACCTTTCTCAATCTTCATAGTAAAGGCAGCTGGTTTTGCCACAGGAGTCTTGCAGTAAGTGTGATCATTTGGGTACATGTTGAGAACATTAGTAAGTTCTTTCCACTCAGAATATCTTAACATTTGCATAATCTCTCTCACAGCATATCTTTCTACGTAATGTTCTCCTGGCCTTCTCTGTGTAGTGTTGAGTCAAGACCCTTAGAGTAACTAGTATCTTCACCATCATCAGGGAACTTATCATTATGCTTCTTATGGCACATGAATTCATGAACACATCATCTACATTACTTGTCACTTAGAGTAACATTGTTCTTGGGCAACATTTTTCTCAGAGCAGATTGTAACTGTAATGCAGTGAGATTATTGTACCAACAAAACCTAGATCAGATGCAAGGGAAAAAAGGTCTAGAAGTTCTTAAGAGAGTTTGTATGTTAAAAAATACTTTAGAGGTTCAGTATCCCAAAATAGAGGCTTCTAACACCATTTTTGCACATCAAAAGTCTCAGCACAAATGTTTTCGTGGATGTACTAATGCACACACACACCATCAGTCCTCAATGTTTGAAGGAAGTTTTCTGCATGACAAAGAAATTCAATCCAATAATTTACATTTTCAGTTCTCAATGGTTGTTAAAAGCCCTTAGCATGAAAATTCCTAGAGTAGCACTCATCAATGAGTTTATCCATAATTCTGATGAATTCTATAGTGGCAGAGGGGTCCTGAAAATCTGGGTGCCAGGAACACTGATTCAATGGCATCAGCAACACTGGGGCTCATTGTCCGGGCTGCTAAAGAGAAATTAATTTTCTTATTATAGAAATTCACATGTGAACCAGAGAATGAACTGGTAAATTTTAAAAATTCACATTCTTGCAGATAATGTAACTTCAAAATAAATCCCCACTACACATCTCCAGCTTCACAGTTAGTAATTTTCTTTTCAGCTAAAGTATTATGAATCAATTTGCTTAAGGTATGGATCAAGGATTGCATGAATATTACTGTCATTGGCAGGATATTTGAGGTAAGGGGCAAAATTTTCCAGATTCAGTGAGCACCCAAGATCCGTCAGTGTCTGAATGTTGATAGCAGCACCATCACATGTCACTGAATGAATGAATGTCGTGTGGCTAGGGCCTTCCGTTCGGTAGACCGTTCGCTGGGTGTAGGTCTTCCGAGTTGACACCACTTCGGCGACCTGCGCGTCGATGGAGATGAAATGATGATGATTAGGACAACAACACCAAGTCCCTGAGTGGAGAAAATCTCCAACCCAGCCGGGAATCGAACCCGGGCCGTCAGGATTGACATTCTCTCACGCTGACCACTCAGCTACTGGGGGTGGACACATGTCACTGACCTCACAAGAATACCTAAAGAAAATAGTTTCAGTATACAAACTCTCACAATTTCAGTCATTATATCTGGTTCAGGTTTCACAAAGAAATATGCAATTGGGCACGTAAACTTTTCAGTATATGACACTGTCTGAAAAACTAAAGCTTCAGTAGCCAGTTTTTTGCATCTGTATTCATAGTGTTGCCCAGATCAGCATAGCCAGTATACACTTTTTTGTTTTTCCTCACAAGCTGCTTCCTAATTGACATACTATCAAAAATAAGTGCACACACTTTAAGATATCGTTTGTCACTGATAATATGTTTTAGATAGTTGAAAACGTCTTTTAGATAGCTACGTTCACAATTTACTGATGACACCCAACCGCGAAGGATACTGGTGTGGGGCAAAAGAAACAAAGAGCATACAAACATATATGGAGTGCAGAGTGAGGGTAAATTGTTTGGTCAGTTCACTGTATCACTTTGATTGTTTCTTCGCCCCACCGTTTTTAGTTGGGTGACAAAGTCTAAAGAAAACCCACCAAAATGTTCCTCAAGAACACTTTCCAGGTTGTCATTTACACAATTCCTTTTTTTCTGCACTGTAATCAGTTCTGCCATTGTTTCCACTTTTTTTTTCACGCCGCTTCAGTTTAATCAGCAATCGTCTCTCTTTTCCAAAGGGAGACAGTTCTCTGATACACATCAATCTCAATACTTGACAACACAGTTCTCATGATTGCCATCGGATTCACACAGCATAACTGTCGTTTGGATCTCATTTATTTCCTGAAACAAATTTAAAAGAACCCATCAGCAACAATTACGAGCTACTACTAGAAATTCAAAAAGATACGTTAAGAGCATTGTGTAGCCTTGTTGCTAGTTAAATACACGGTTTTACCACAGGCTAACGTTGTGTTAGACTGTGGTTTCACCTCAGAAACTGCTGGTTTATTCCGGACAAGTCGCCGTCCCCGAATGATTTTCACTTGCGAATAGCCTGTAAAACTGAATAAACTGGGTATAGCGTCATCATTCAGCAGCTATGTACAGGTCCTAGTCGAAACTTGCAGGTGTCTTTTGTAAAATAAGAGCTACAAATGACATTACGTTTCGATGGAGTCCAGTATTCCCTTCGTACTGCTGGCACCTATTTCATTAAAAGTTCTGGACGCGAGAGAGGAAAACTTAAAAGATTTTGGATATCTTTTTACATTATTTGAATTTCTCGAACACTATTTCCTTTCCCATGTATTAAAGCTTATGTAACTTACAGGTGGAATTGAATACCACATCCTGTTGTCCGTCGGTTACTGCATCCGTATGCAACACAGCTCCGGATCATGTTTGTTAAAAAAAAAGAGAAACAATGACTTTAAAGTCACAAGCAGAAGAACGACAAGAATTACTACTGTTCCATTGCAGCATGGGGCTCCATCAAACAGCTTCACGATTTTCTAGGCAAAGACGCCTTAGTATTGAGCTCTGTCGTCGATAGTATTTCCATTGCTATCGCGCAGAGAAGGCACTGATTGTGCCTTGCCGCTAGCATAGTTTATAAATCACCAGAATCTCTTTGGATTTCCTGCCAGGTTTCGAGACAAAGTTTCGTGGTGCAAACTATTATCAGCATCTCGCATTGAAGTCCGCGCTAAATTTCGAGCTTTTGTACAAGGTCGCCAATCTTGGAAATTCTGCATTTGTTTAAATTTTTTTTTCTTTTTTTGCAACAGTGTTCTGACCCGTTTTGTGTACCAAGGGGGATCAGCTCCGTCGTTTGTTAATTTATTTGGTATAAATCTCTCAATTGCTGTCGACACTATTTCTTTGAATTCAAGTTACATCTGGTTTACACTTACATTGTTAATTTCGAAGGAGTGGAGATTCTCTCAGGAAGGCATCAATTGAATTTTTATCTGGTTTTTTGAATAGGTGTATTTTTTATTTATTTTTGGAGCATCTAAGAGTTACAATATTCAGTCTCGCTAAGACAACCCTGTGATTACTAATCCCTGTATCCGTTTTAATGCTCGTTATTAGTTCAGGATTATTTGTTGCTAAGAGGTCAAGTGTGTTTTCACAACCGTTTACTATTCGCGTGGGCTCATGAACTAATTGCTCGAAATGATTTTCAGAGATTGCGTTTAGCACAATTTCGGATGATATTGTATGCTTACCTGCGGATTTAGCATGTATTTTCGCCAACATAGCGACAGTAAATTAAAATTCATCACCAACTGTAATTGCGCGAGTCTTCCTGTTAATGCATGTAATAAACAGAGGCATCCACAATGACGGGCAAGAGAAGGCGCCTACAGACTTAATATTGGTGAGCTCTACGGGAAATATGAGGACTATTCAAAAAATTCCGGAACTTTGCCCATTAATATTTTCTACGTATCTCGCATGGCTCTGTCGAAATACTCTCCTCCACAATTGATACACCATCCCATCGCCGTTCCCACTTCCGGAAGCAGTGGTTGTGGTACGCCTCTTGCTGGATCGCGTGAAGCGCCGTCTGCGAATTTTCTTTCTCTCGTCTGTCTATGCAGATCTTCGTTCTTTCGACGGGGTTTTCAACTTTGAAAATAAAAAAAAAAGCTGTGGTTGTGGTACGCCTCTTGCTGGATCGCGTGAAGCGCCGTCTGCGAATTTTCTTTCTCTCGTCTGTCTATGCAGATCTTCGTTCTTTCGACGGGGTTTTCAACTTTGAAAATGAAAAAAAAAGTCCGCAGGCGCCAGGTCTGGAGAGTACAGAGGGTGAGACAGCACAGTGATTTCGTTTTTTGTGCAATAGTCACTTACCAACTAGTATGAATGTGCAGATGCGTTATCGTGATGTAAGAGCCATGAATTGTCTCGCCTAATGTCAGGCCGTTTCCTTCTCATATTTTTTCGCAGGCGTTGCAACAATTCCCAATAGTACCATCTACTAATAGTTTGATACTGTGGAACGAATTCATGATGAACTAATTCTTCAAACTCAAAACTATCAGCATTGCTTTGACATTCGACCTGACCTGACAAGCTTTTTTTTTTTGGTCTTGGAGAACTTTTCCCGACCCATTGTGAAGACTGAACTTTGGTCTCAACATCATAACTGTAGACCCACGTCTCATCACCAGTTATGATTCTGTTAAGGAACGTCTCGTTCTCCATTGCGCGATCCGAAATCTCTTCGCGGATTGCGAGGCGAAAGTCTTTCTGGTCTTGACTTGTGAGCTGTGGGATGAACTTGGCGGCAGCACGATGCTTTCTAAGATGCCGTGTCAGGATTTCATGACATAATCCAATTGAAATGTTACATTCTTTTGTAATCTCTCAAACAGTCAGTCGTCGATTGGCTCGCCCAGTTTCGTTGACTTTCCTGACATGAGCGTCGTCGGTAGACGTCGAAGGGCGCTACGAACGAGTATCATCTTTAACCCCCGTTTTAAACCGTGTGAACCATTCGTAACGCCGTGTACGGCTTAAGCACTCATCACCGTAGGCTTCCTGCATCATTTTGTGTGTCTCAGTAAAGGTTTTCTTGAGTTTCGCCCAAAATTTTATGCAAACGCGTTGCTCCTCTAACTCTACCATCTCGAAATTCGCAAACTGTGCGACACAACGTTCTACTCAGTACAGCACTGAACGATAACTAACTGGCATACAACAATGAAATTTCCGGTAGTTACACATGAAACACAGGCGTGTGTAGGGATGCCAACTGCATTTCGCTCCAAGACACCATTGGCGTGAAATTACGAATGTTCTGGAATTGTTTGAACAGATCTCGTATAGTAAATTTAGCAGTTAAACAATAACTAACTGGCATACAACAATGAAATTTCCGGTAGTTACACATGAAACACAGGCGTGTGTAGGGATGCCAACTGCATTTCGCTCCAAGACACCATTGGCGTGAAATTACGAATGTTCTGGAATTGTTTGAACAGATCTCGTATAGTAAATTTAGCAGTTACTTCTTGTTTTGGGCTTTGTTGGTTGTCACGTTGTCTGTGGGAAATTTTACCAGTTTCTTGGTACGATGGCAGTTTCAGCGCTCTCTGCAGTCAGTGTTTACGGAACAGTGTTGAGATAGTGTCGTCAATCTTTTCTCTGTCACACAACACTTACTGACCTGCGGAAAGGGACTAGTCTAGCACCATTGCGTGAAGGTTCCTAGCACGATGTACCAAGGAGATAACTATCAATCATTTGAGATACAATATGTTTTATGTACTTCTCAGATTTAATCCGTGAGGGCGACACAGTTTCAGACCAACGGAAACAGTTACATCAGGAGTGTAAATTTTAAAATTTTGCCCCTCTTTTTTGTGAAAATTTCTGCAGGCTCTCATGGTAATAAAAATATAAGTTCGTTATTCCTTTGGGGCATGTGGTCTTTTTGATTTTCTAATACTGAGTAATTTCAGTTTGTGATAATCTGTTCAGTTTGCGCAGAAAAAGTAGTTATGCTTTCTTTACTAGCTTTATGTCCAGTAGCAGGCTCTTGAGTCAGAGAGGCAAACGTTTGTGTGGGCATTTCCTCCCATATCAGTTTTATTACCATTGTAAATCTGCTCTCAGAGGAAGTTGTTCCGCTCAATTTAACTGATGAATTTATCACAAAAATCTTCAGCTGTGGCTTTGTCAGCGGTAACAATACTTGGGATGTTTGAATAGTCAACCATCCTGACGACACATGAAATTTCTTGTCAGTCTTCATTGTTTTATGAAACGCTCTTGCTTTATCTATTTCCATCGTATCTGCTATGGGAACTCCTCCTGCTCTCTACTTCTGGAACCACAATTGCAGTGTTCATCAAGTTCTGTGTAAGTTTCAGACAGTTAAGCTTAGACAGTCCAGCTTTACTGTCAGCTTTGGTTGTAAAATTTAAGAGCTTTTATTTAGTTGGCTTTAACTATCTCACTCTTGGTATGCCTACCTCATAATCCTGAGAAAGTATTACTGCATTTTTTTCCCATTTTTAACTTATCAGCAACTTAATCAGATTGGAATCACATGATCCTTTTGTGTGCAGCGATAGCGAAATATATACAGTGGTGAAAAGAACAGCAATCTATCGCGAAATCCGTTACTTTATTGTAGCAGATCTAGATTTCAACTGTTACATAGTCATCTTCAGTGTCAAAAACTACAAAAGTGAAGAATCAGTAACAAATATAAGCTAGTTGACGACACAGTTACCTTCCATATAACAACAGGTGACATTAGTCCAAAGTGTCATGTATTAAACAATATTGGTTGATGTGATCTCGTAGATTTTCCTGGCGTCTTATATGATTACGCTCTTCACGGGTATGCTGCCGGATATGATCGTCTTCAGTACACGATATTTCGGCGATCCATCTGGCCGCCGTCTTCAGGAGCGATCGCTGAGGCACAATCACGCCGGAACTCATTGAACATCAGAAAAGGCGACGACATGTTATGCCTTTCGTTGAGACAATGTTCGGTGACAGCAGATTTTTCGGGCTGGAGCAAATGTATGTGACGCTGATGTTCCACACATTGGTCGTTTAAAGAGACGCAAATTGTTGCTCCGGCTTCTCGTTACTGGGATTGTGTACTCAAGGAATCCATCGAAATACGATTATCCGATGACATTATTAATAGAGACAGAGGTTTTCCTTTAAGCAAGATGTGGAACCGTATTTTATCTGATATAACAACAGCGGTCTGGTTTTCGACCCGCTACATTTTAATTTGCGATTTATCACTTCCGCCAGTTTCTACCGCCAGCAGCGCTGCAGTTCTTCGTTTCGCAAGGGGCAGCTCTTCCGCTTCTCGCGCAGGCGCAGTGGCCTGTACCTGGGGTATAAAGGAGCCGCCGTTTCTGATGTTCATTCAGTTCCGGCGTGATTGTGTCTCAGCGATTGCACCGAAGATGGCGGCCAGATTGATCGCCGAAATATCGTGTACTGAAGACGATCATATCCGGCAGCATACCCGTGAAGAGCATAATCAATATTGGTTGATGTAGAGTAGAGGTAGTCAACTGCTCGATTGCAACTGACAAGTCGATCGCGGCTGTTGGGCCAGTCGACCGTGGGTAGGCAAAAAAAAGTAAGTTGTGTATACCTAATGATAACAGTTACATGTAAAAAGTACATAGAACATACTGCGCAATGTAATCACCAACTGCTGTGCACATAATATTGTGTATCATTTTTCAGTCGCCGTTCCGTCACGTTATTTATCCTCTCTTCCATGCAGTAGCTCTGTTTTGTTGACGGGACACAATAGAAATAGGCGGGAAGCATGTGGGACGCGGGGTGGGGGTGGTGTAAAAAAAAATGGTTCAAATGGCTCTGAGCACTATGGGACTTAACATCTGTGGTCATCAGCCCCCTAGAACTTAGAACTACTTAAACCTAACTAACCTAAGGACATCACACACATCCATGCCCGAGGCAGGATTCGAACCTGCGACCGTAGCAGTCGCGCGGTTCCGGACTGCGCGCCTAGAACCGCTAGACCACCGCGGCCGGCGGCTGATGTCAATCCGTCAGTTGACGACAGGGACTAGCGGAGTTATGACATCAGCGACTACCGGTGTAAATCAGGATCAGACTCATCACGCCACATACGCTATGGGTAAGTGGTTGAAGAGAACCACTGAACGAACTTCAAATGAAGGAAGAAACACTTCTCATCAAATAAAGTAAGATAATATTTTCAGTATTATTTTACTCGGTGGCTCAAGCAAATTTCCTACCTGCTAAGTCAAACAGGGTGTTTTCGGACGGTTTTGAGATTATTTTTGCCATAACTTTCACAGGTTTTGTTGGAATGCCTATGTTTTTTACAGAAGTAGTGGGATATACACTCCTGGAAATGGAAAAAAGAACACATTGACACCGGTGTGTCAGACCCACCATACTTGCTCCGGACACTGCGAGAGGGCTGTACAAGCAATGATCACACGCACGGCACAGCAGACACACCAGGAACCGCGGTGTTGGCCGTCGAATGGCGCTAGCTGCGCAGCATTTGTGCACCGCCGCCATCAGTGTCAGCCAGTTTGCCGTGGCATACGGAGCTCCATCGCAGTCTTTAACACTGGTAGCATGCCGCGACAGCGTGGACGTGAACCGTATGTGCAGTTGACGGACTTTGAGCGAGGGCGTATAGTGGGCATGCGGGAGGCCGGGTGGATGTACCGCCGAATTGCTCAACACGTGGGGCGTGAGGTCTCCACAGTACATCGATGTTGTCGCCAGTGGTCGGCGGAAGGTGCACGTGCCCGTCGACCTGGGACCGGACCGCAGCGGCGCACGGATGCACGCCAAGACCGTAGGATCCTACGCAGTGCCGTAGGGGACCGCACCGCCACTTCCCAGCAAATTAGGGACACTGTTGCTTCTGGGGTATCGGCGAGGACCATTCGCAACCGTCTCCATGAAGCTGGGCTACGGTCCCGCACACCGTTAGGCCGTCTTCCGCTCACGCCCCAACATCGTGCAGCCCGCCTCCAGTGGTGTCGCGACAGGCGTGAATGGAGGGACGAATGGAGACGTGTCGTCTTCAGCGATGAGAGTCGCTTCTGCCTTGGTGCCAATGATGGTCGTATGCGTGTTTGGCGCCGTGCAGGTGAGCGCCACAATCACGACTGCATACGACCGAGGCACACAGGGCCAACACCCGGCATCATGGTGTGGGGAGCGATCTCCTACACTGTCCGTGCACCACTGGTGATCGTCGAGGGGACACTGAATAGTGCACGGTACATCCAAACCGTCATCGAACCCATCGTTCTACCATTCCTAGACCGGCAAGGGAACTTGCTTTTCCAACAGGACAATGCACGTCCGCATGTATCCCGTGCCACCCAACGTGCTCTAGAAGGTGTAAGTCAACTACCCTGGCCAGCAAGATCTCCGGATCTGTCCCCCATTGAGCATGTTTGGGACTGGATGAAGCGTCGTCTCACGCGGTCTGCACGTCCAGCACGAACGCTGGTCCAACTGAGGCGCCAGGTGGAAATGGTATGGCAAGCCGTTCCACAGGACTACATCCAGCATCTCTACGATCGTCTCCATGGGAGAATAGCAGCCTGCATTGCTGCGAAAGGTGGATATACACTGTACTAGTGCCGACATTGTGCATGCTCTGTTGCCTGTGTCTATGTGCCTGTGGTTCTGTCAGTGTGATCATGTGATGTATCTGACCCCAGGAATGTGTCAATAAAGTTTCCCCTTCCTGGGACAATGAATTCACGGTGTTCTTATTTCAATTTCCAGGAGTGTATGTACAACGAAGTCACACTACACAGCACGCAATTTGTAGAAACCTCTGTTATTTTATAACTTTACACGAAAATCTTGACAAACTTCGACAGCAATTGTCACTATACCCTAGGCTGCCGATCAAGTTTACAACCCCAGCTACAATACTTTTTCACCGGCAGCAACAATAGATAGTTTCCATTTACTTATACACTGTGAACTTTCAACAGTCAGACTTTTCGTCAGATAATTAGTAGGTTAACAGTCAAGCAAAAAGGTGGGAATTTAAGGAGATGGGACCTGGATAAACTGACTAAACCAGAGGTTGTACAGAGTTTCAGGGAGAGCATAAAGAAACAATTGACAGGAATGGGGGAAAGAAATACAGTAGAAGAAGAATGGGTAGCTCTGAGAGATGAAGTAGTGAAGGCAGCAGAGGATCAAGTAGGTAAAAAGACAAGGGCTAGTAGAAATCCTTGGGTAACAGAAGAAATATTGAATTTAATTGATGAAAGGAGAAAATATAAAAACGCAGTAAATGAGGCAGGCAAAAGGGAATACAAACGTCTCAAAAATGAGATCGACAGGAAGTGCAAAATGGCTAAGCAGGGATGGCTAGAGGACAAATGTAAGGATGTAGAGGCTTATCTCACTAGGGGTAAGATAGATACTGCCTACAGGAAAATTAAAGAGACCTTTGGAGAAAAGAGAGCCACTTGTATGAATATCAAGAGCTCAGATGGAAACCCAGTTCTAAGTAAAGAAGGGAAAGCAGAAAGGTGGAAGGAGTATATAGAGGGTCTATACAAGGGCGATGTACTTGAGGACAATATTATGGAAATGGAAGAGGATGTAGATAAGGAGAAATGGGAGATACGATACTGCGTGAAGAGTTTGACAGAGCACTGAAAGACCTGAGTCGAAACAAGGCCCCGGGAGTAGACAACATTCCATTGGACCTACTGACGGCCTTGGGAGAGCCAGTCCTGACAAACCTCTACCATCTCGTGAGCAAGATGTATGATACAGGCGAAATACCCTCAGACTTCAAGAAGAATATAATAATTACAATCCCAAAGAAAAAACGTGTTGACAGAGGTGAAAATTACCGAACTATCAGTTTAATAAGTCACAGCTGCAAAATACTAACGCGAATTCTTTACAGACGAATGGAAAAACTGGTAGAAGCCGACCTCGGCGAAGATCAGTTTGGATTCCGCAGAAATGTTGGAACACGTGAGGCAATACCGACCCTATGTCTTATTTTAGAAAATAGATTAAGGAAAGGCAAACCTATATTTCTAGCATTTGTGGACATAGAGAAAGCTTTTGACAATGTTGACTGGAATACTCTCTTTAAAATTCTAAAGGTGACAGAGGTAAAATACAGGGAGCGAAATGCTATTTACAATTTGTACAGAAACCAGATGGCAGTTATTAGAGTCGAGGGGCATGAAAGGGAAGCAGCGGTTGGGAAGGGAGTGAACAGGGTTGTAGCCTGTCCCCGATGTTATTCAATCTGTATATTGAGCAAGCAGTAAAGGAAACATAAGAAAAATTCGGAGTAGGTATTAAAGTCCATGGAGAAGAAAAAAAAAACGTTGAGGTTCGCCGATGACATTGTAATTCTGTCAGAGACAGCAAAGGACTTGGAAGAACAGTTGAATGGAATGGACAGCGTCTTGAAAGGAGGGTATAAGATGAACATCAACAAAAGCAAAACGAGGATAATGGAATGTAGTCGAATTAAGTCGGGTGATGCTGAGGGAATTAGATTAGGAAATGAGACACTTAAAGTAGTAAAGGAGTTTTGCTATTTGGGGAGCAAAATAACTGATGATGGTCGAAGTAGAGAGGATATAAAATGTAGACTGGCAATGGCAAGGAAAGCTTTTCTGAAGAAGAGAAATTTGTTAACATCGAGTATAGATTTAAGTGTCAGGAAGTCGTTTCTGAAAGTATTTGTCTGGTGTGTAGCCATGTATGGAAGTTAAACATGGACGATAAATAGTTTGGACAAGAAGAGAATAGAAGCTTTCGAAATGTGGTGCTACAGAAGAATGCTGAAGATTAGATGAGTAGATCACATAACTAATGAGGAGGTATTGAATAGAATTGGGGAGGAGTTTGTGGCACAACTTGACAAGAAGAAGGGACCGGTTGGTAGGACATGTGCTGAGGCATCAAGGGATCACAAATTTACCATTGGAGGGCAGCGTGGAGGGTAAAAATCGTAGGGGGAGACCAAGAGATGAATACACTAAGTAGATTCAGAAGGATATTGGTTGCAGTAAGTACTGGGAGATGAAGAAGCTTGCACATGATAGAGTAGCATGGAGAGCTGCCTCAAACCAGTGTCAGGACTGAAGACAACAACAACAACAACAACAGTCAAGCCAACATACAGATCGCGGAACTCGGGAAATATAGTCTCGTGCTTAAAATAAGCAGCGTGCGGATGTGACAGCGACAGTTAGGTGCTACGCAGTGGGAGAGAGAAGATAAACCATACTGTCCGAAATCCCCCCTGCGTTCAAAATCGTCCCACTTGACCAAAAGTGCAAAGAAATAATAACTTAGAAATAATTCTCACTCGCTAAGTTTTTGCCATCATTACTAAAATAAATTTAAAGCACATTTAGTGGTAGTATATCTTTACTTTTATTATTAAACATATTATCTTACTGACATTTTATTTCTGTAGATCCACGAAAAATGTGGTCCAAAGAAATCAAAAACATTTCACTCTCATCAAAGATGGGAACTGTATATTTCTTTAGTATGCTGAAAGAAGACTGTTGCTGCTTAATATGCAATACATCCGTGACCATACTAAAAAAAGGAAATTTAGAGCAACATTTGAACACAATTCTTAGTAAATATCAGACAGAAACTTCAGACCTGCCAGGTTAGCTGAGAGGGCTAATGCACTGCTTACTGGACTCGGGCAGATGCGCCTTCCCTGGTTAGATTGACAACAAGAACCAGTGTGCCGGCCAGCCTGGATGTGGTTTGTAGGCGGTTTTCGACATCCCACTAGGTGAATACTGGGCTGGTCTCCATGTCCTGCCTCAGTTACATGCCTAGCAAACATTTGAAAAAGTTCACACTATTTCGTGGCTTACAGTAGATGCTGACAGCTGGGATACACAACTTCCGTAATTGGGGGGGGGGGGGGGGGGGCGGGTTACGGGGTGGCGACAGGAACGGCATCTGGCCACCCTCTGACACTAACATCGCCAAGTCCATAGTAACAGGGCCCACCCACTTTGAAGTGGGACAAAGGCCCAAGCAAATGATGATGATGATGATCAGGCAGACTCTTTACCTAAGAGCAAAATAAGGAAGAGTACACTGAAAGCATTGAAATCGTCATTATCAGTCGAAGAAAACATGTTTTTTGGTATATTGAGCAAAGTAAGTCTGCAACTGAAGCTTCTTTTCAAGCCAGTTACAGAATTTCACTGAAGTGCAAACCTTTTTCTGACGGAGAATACATCAAGAAGATTTTTTGAAGAAGTGTCAGTTTCGCTGTATGTTAATTTCAAAAATAAACATGAAATTAAAAAAAACTGTTCATGGCTTACATCTGTCTTGAAATACTGTTATGCGCCATATCGAAACGATGGATGATTTAATAAATGAACAACGACATATCGCCCACTGCATTGCTTTTTCGCTACAACTTGACGAATCAACAGATACCACTGCTACCGCACCATTACTTATACTTAATCGGATGGTCCTTGAAGATTTGTCAATGAAACGAGAACTGCTAAAAATGGTTTCCTTAAACGGGAAAACTCGTGGTCTTGATATATTCACGGAATTCAAAGCATATATTAGCAAGATAAGCTACCTTTGTACAAACTCCTACAATGACAGGTATTCATTATGGTTTTATTGCTCTTTCTCACAAAGAGGAAAACTTTTCAGACTTCATTATCTGCAACTGCATAACTCATCAACAAGTACAGGCTAATAAGATACCACATACAAAACATGTAATGGATATTTGTTTCAAGATTTCAAATTCCATAAAAGGAAAAATCTCTCCAAAGGCGGCTCTTTAAGCAGTAATTAGATATGAAGGAACCAGATTTGGCATTGCGCACTGACATGAGGTGGCTGAGTCAAAACAAGTTTTTGCAAAGATTTCGAGATCTAGTGGACAAAATAATAAAATTTCGTGAGGAGAGAAGTGATTATTATCAGCAACTGCGAGATTTAGACTGCTGTGATTTAGCATTTTCAGCAGATTTTACCAGAAAACTGAGCACAATAAATCTGGAATCACAAGGCAAGAATAAAACAGTAGCAGAAATGTTGAGTTCTATTGTGGCGTTCCAAAGTCAAACAGCGCCTATGATAGTTGCCATCGAGAAAGAAAAACTTTCAACAACTTGTAAACGTCAAGGATCATATGGAAAAACATCCTAACTACCGTTTCATTCCTAACAAGTACATGGCAGAAATTAAGGCAATGGTATCAGACTTCGAAATTCGCTTCAGTGAATTGAAAAAAAAATTGAGAAGTTAATGGAATTCATCAGTTATCCGTTCAATAATTCCATTTATCATAGTGACATCTATAAAATGGCAAAAAATTTGCAGTTATCTTTCAAATTGACCCCATGATACTGCAAAGGAAATTATTACTCTGTACTGTGATATATTTCTAAAAACAAGGCTGTCCTTTGGTCTAGATTTCTGGGCATTGGTTTCCAACGAGGAATATCCACATTTGAAGAAATGTATTGAACAACTGATATTCCTGTTTTGGTTTAACATATTTAAGTGAATCAGCACTTTCGTATGTAAAACAAATAAAAAGTAAACACTGTTATCACTTCACAGATGCTCATACATTGGATTCTTTAAGGTTGACAGTATCCAGCTGCAAACATGATTTGATAATCTCGCGGAAGATGCTCAGACACAGTGCTCACATTGCTATGAACAAGTAGTTAGTAAGAATAGTTTTCAGTTTTATGTTTTCTCTCTTAATAAAATAAAAAAAAAATACTACATAACTATATACTGAACTGAACTGTTTCGTTTAAAATTTCAAGAAATATGTAAGTGGTAGATCGAACTGGGTTTCTTCAGTAAACAGCAGATCATGGCTGTAAACAAGTTGGTCACTCCTGGTGTAGAGCGTACAGGAATTTAACATGAACTGAAGCCATCGCTTACATGGTTGACCAGAGAGAAAATGTGATGTCAGAACAGTGTCATGCCCTCTATCAAGGTGCCAGTGAATAGTTAAATAATAGTAAAACATCATAATTTTCTTAAAAAAATTGAAATGTGCTGAACAATAAAACCATGGGCAATGATTAAACCATGGAAAACTAATCACATGCATAGAGCCATAAGCAGTGATGTACCGATAGCTTTCGAAAGGGGGTGGGGGTCCATCACTGCACTTTAGGAAGGTGAAGTATATTTTGCCCATAACTTCGTTCATGATGTAAAAAGATGCTGTTGTCTATCCCCAGTAAAATCAGTCAACTAGAAATTAAAAAAAATCCCGTAAGCACATTACAATCCACATAACATGCAAGTAAAGCTGCAGTTAAGAATCAAGAATCCAAAATTTTGTTCACCATAGATCATTTTACAATGATATTGGCTTCGTCATAGAGGATGTACTAGTACATACAGAATAATGAGATAGACTAGTGTCAGTACATTATAGAGTAATGAAGGTGTACCAAATTACACCAGGATAGCTTCCAAAAGTTAATGCAGTAAGCTATACTGTATTGCAATATAATATAGTATTGTATTGTTTATTGTGTACACTATGTAATTACACACGAGTAACCACAGAACACAATAATATGTTTTACTACAAACAACTTTTAGATGCTAATATCGTCCTCAGGCATCTCAAAGAATTCTTCAATGTCGTAGACAGACAATGACAGACAGCTGTACCACTTAATTTTAAAAGAAATTATATCCATAGACTGAACATGAATTGGCAGTTTATTGAACATTTTGAGCGGGTTTACTTTGTGGGAATTTCCTGTTCTTGCTAATCTGTGGCACGGTATGTCTAAATTACCTTCAGCCCTGGTGTTGTGTTCATGTACACTCCTGGAAATGGAAAAAAGAACACATTGACACCGGTGTGTCAGACCCACCATATTTGCTCCGGACACTGCGAGAGGGCTGTACAAGCAATGATCACACGCACGGCACAGCGGACACACCAGGAACCGCGGTGTTGGCCGTCGAATGGCGCTAGCTGCGCAGCATTTGTGCACCACCGCCGTCAGTGTCAGCCAGTTTGCCGTGGCATACGGAGCTCCATCGCAGTCTTTAACACTGGTAGCATGCCGCGACAGCGTGGACGTGAACCGTATGTGCAGTTGACGGACTTTGAGCGAGGGCGTATAGTGGGCATGCGGGAGGCCGGGTGGACGTACCGCCGAATTGCTCAACACGTGGGGCGTGAGGTCTCCACAGTACATCGATGTTGTCGCCAGTGGTCGGCGGAAGGTGCACGTGCCCGTCGACCTGGGACCGGACCGCAGCGACGCACGGATGCACGCCAAGACCGTAGGATCCTACGCAGTGCCGTAGGGGACCACACCGCCACTTCCCAGCAAATTAGGGTCACTGTTGCTCCTGGGGTATCGGCGAGGACCATTCGCAAACGTCTCCATGAAGCTGGGCTACGGTCCCGCACACCGTTAGGCCGTCTTCCGCTCACGCCCCAACATCGTGCAGCCCGCCTCCAGTGGTGTCGCGACAGGCGTGAATGGAGGGACGAATGGAGACGTGTCGTCTTCAGCGATGAGAGTCGCTTCTGCCTTGGTGCCAATGATGGTCGTATGCGTGTTTGGCGCCGTGCAGGTGAGCGCCACAATCAGGACTGCATACGACCGAGGCACACAGGGCCAACACCCGGCATCATGGTGTGGGGAGCGATCTCCTACACTGGCCGTACACCACTGGTGATCGTCGAGGGGACACTGAATAGTGCACGGTACATCCAAACCGTCATCGAACCCATCGTTCTACCATTCCTAGACCGGCAAGGGAACTTGCTGTTCCAACAGGACAATGCACGTCCGCATGTATCCCGTGCCACCCAACGTGCTCTAGAAGGTGTAAGTCAACAACCCTGGCCAGCAAGATCTCCGGATCTGTCCCCCATTGAGCATGTTTGGGACTGGATGAAGCGTCGTCTCACGCTGTCTGCACGTCCAGCACGAACGCTGGTCCAACTGAGGCGCCAGGTGGAAATGGCATGGCAAGCCGTTCCACAGGACTACATCCAGCATCTCTACGATCGTCTCCATGGGAGAATAGCAGCCTGCATTGCTGCGAAAGGTGGATATACACTGTACTAGTGCCGACATTGTGTATGCTCTGTTGCCTGTGTCTATGTGCCTGTGGTTCTGTCAGTGTGATCATGTGATGTATCTGACCCCAGGAATGTGTCAATAAAGTTTCCCCTTCCTGGGACAATGAATTCACGGTGTTCTTATTTCAATTTCCAGGAGTGTATTTCCCCTCTGCCAATAAATTCTGAAATATTATTTTTAATATAGAGTGCAGACATACAGATGTATAAATTTATAATTGTGAGTATTCTGAGTCTGGAAAGAAGAGGACGACAGTGCTCCCTATGATCTCTTTTACATATTATGCGTAACACTTTTTTTTGTTGTAATTTCAAGATGTTCTTGATGTGACGGGAATGCTCCCATATAATCAGACCATATGTAATATGTGACTGGAATAGCCCAAAGTATGGCACATAATACCAGTGATACCATATTATTGTTTTCAAAAGCTGTTAAGGTTTGGCCAGTGATTTCCAAGTTGGCCCCTGTTGTTTTTTGTGTTTTTCTCCTTGCGAAAACCAAACTGATTGTTACACAGGATATTGTGTTTTTCAAAGAAGCTGCTTATTTGTGTGTGTATCAGTGCCTCAAATATCCTTGAGAATATTGGAACAATGGAGACTGGTCTGTAGCTTTGGGGAAGATGTTTGTCCTCTTTTTTAAAAACTGGGACAGCTTTTGTTACCTTAAATGCATCTGAAAAAATTCCAAAGGTTTGGAGATAGAGTGTATTGTCTTTTTAATTACGTTATTTGATAACCAATAACAGTACATACTTTTAGAATCAGAAAATTTGGATACAGCTTTTATAACATCTGCAGGTGTGACAGCCCTCCATTGAAATACCAGGTTAACAGGCAGTGGTGTTCCAACAAGGTCCATTGCAGATGAATTTGTTGCTTTAATACTGGTACTTATTTCTTTATCTGAGTTTGAAAAGTACTGATTTAATTCCTCAGGTTCAAGCAGAGCTGTTTCTGTGCATTTTGTTGTATTCTCTTGTTTTATTATTTGCCATGCTGCCTTGCATTTATTGGGAGCCCTTTCTATGTAGTTTTCCACTGCTTGCCTTTTTGCCAGGAGAATTTTCGCTCTGTAGAATTTTTTGCATTTCAGATATGACCTATGAATGTTCACACCCCGTTCTGCTCCATGGTTAGTGGCTTGCGTATGCATCTGGTACAGCATATGCATGTTTCCTCTAATTTCTGCTAGCTCTTCTGTAGACCAGTTCAGACTTTTCTTTTTGATTTCATATGGATATCTAATTTTTTTTACTGGTGAACAAGAATACCATAAATCTGTGGACTTTTCAAAGAAGTTATCAAAGGTAATTTCAGCTTCCCTTTTTACAGATTGACAATTATATATAAAGTCCCAATCTGCACTTCCTAATCTATCAACAAACATGCTAATGAACTCTTCCCTTTGTCCTCGTACCATTACTACTTTAGGTTCTTCAATTTTAACTGGCTGCCCCTTACAGAGTGTAAGGAGTAGTGGCTCATGATCTGCAAGTCCTCTTCCTACAAGCTGACTGTCAAATCTTCCCTATGGAAATTCACAACTATATTGTCTATGCAGGCAGTCTTACATGTGGCCTGGTTTTTGCACAATAGATGTCTAATGATCTTAGCATATTCAAAAATGTCCGAACAACTGGCCTCCGTGTGTTTGCCATTTCTATGTTGAAATCACCACTGATAGCAATTCTTGTCTTACTTTTCAATATCTTTTTAAGTATTAATTCACATTTTTCAATAAACAAATTTACATCACCATCTGGCGACCTATATAGACTAACTACCACTAAATAGCACTAATTAATGCAGGCACCTTCAGATAAAAAATATGTAATGTATGTAATAAGGTACTTATGGATGACAAAAGAAACAAATCTAAAATTGTAAGTATTTATATGTTATTAAATTATACAATTAATTGTATTATGTAACTAAATGTTACAGTATTGTTATGGTACGATTTGTTTATATTTAAGTTTGTGACACTTTGTCATTTGGGTATAATTGTAGGTCATAAGTTAGTGTAATTTAACAAATAACAAAAAATGTTTTACTTTCAAGTATTTAACCTTTTACATTGTATTGCCAACTTATTTATAATTTGTTCAGAGTGTAGTAGCACTACCAGATCGAAATGAACACTCATTATAGCAAGACCAATAAGGCTGTCATCTTTCATTTTCTTTATGATGGAAGTTTTTAGCCTGTTTAGAGTGGAGAAACATGTTTCTGAGGTTGCAGTAGACACTGGAATGTGGGTAAAATGATGAGAACCCTTTTTATCAAAGAGAAAATGTTCATTGCACTGATCAATAGTTTCTATTGCAGTGGCAGGTTTTTGGTCTTAAGTTTTCCAGTGATTGTGCCATATCTGACACTCACTCAGAAATACTGTTCTTGCATTTTCACCCAGAAATATTAGTGCTATCTTTTTAAGAATTTCTTTTGTCCTGGAGTCATTACTAGTTTTCTCAGGGAGAAGCATGTGAATCCTGTCCATCGTTTCTTCATGTAGTTTAAAACGAGAATTGAGTTCTGTAATCACATGTTCAATAAAAGGGTGAAAAACGATTCGAGAAGAGTTAATTTGTTCTGTAACTTTCTTCAAAATTTTGTCTCCAAGTGGAGATTGTCGGAAAAAGTTTACTGCAATTTTTATAGTTCCGATCAGTTCCGTTTCATACATATCTCACATGAACGCGCTAGAACTAAATTAAGAGCATGCACCACACAGTGTATGAATTGCGCTTTTTGGTATCACTCTGCAAGTATTGATCTCACACTACATAACAAGCTGCTCATCACTGCAGCGTCATCAAAGCCTTGCCCAGTAAATCTGTTCATATCCAAGTTATAAGATATGAAGTGCGTTATAATCGTTGTTGCTAGTGCTTGAGCAGAAACGTCTTCTATGTAAATAAATTCAAGAAAATCCTCCCTGGTGATCGATTATCCAGATGAGGAATTTACGTATCATAAACACAACACTAGTTCCTCTCATCCTGCTATGTCTCCTGTTTCATCAGCCAGTACAGTAAAAAAACCTACTTCTATGACCGTTTTAAAGACTTGTGATTGACTGGCATTAGCACAAAATTCAATAATATCATTTTGAATTCCTGAAGAGGTATTCTGAGTAGTGTGATAACCTGTGTGTCACCTCACTCTGCTTGTTACTAGATTTATTCAAGATGGTGGATCCAAGATGACAGATATAGATGAGGCAACGTCGCAGTGATGTCATGACGCGAATTGGAAATTTTGCCGGGAAAATAAGTCAATTGGGCTACCTCCACGAACCTAACTCAACCCCCCCCCCTCCTGCCTCCTCCCCTCCTCTCCATTCTCCGTCAGGAAATTGGTGGGAAAAGGACTGAGTCTGTGCTGGGCTGCCAGACAGGATGGACATGAGTATTTTTTATTCATGGTTTATTTAAACGATTTGATTTGTCATTGACAGTAGCTCCTCCAATGTGTGCACCTTGAGGTCTGGAGTCCAACTGACTTAGTTCACAACACCATCACCAGAGGGCACTGTTGGCCCTTCCTCCTTCCCTCCCCTCCCTTCCTGTTACATAATCCGTGTGTCTAGCTGCTGGACTAGGAGGACAGATGTACTTGTTTACTGTGTGTACTATGTGTTCAATGGATGAGATATCTGTGCAGGAGAAGGGTGAGTTCGATGAGTATGTTAGCTGTAATCATGCAGCTGAGCAGTGTGTCTGTAGCCACCTACATAAAGTTTGGAAAGGAATTATATTTGATGAATGTATGAAGGAGATGAATACGCTTCATCAAATAATGAAGATGTAGCAGGATAGGGCTAAGTTACACTTCATAACTCATGTTGATAAATGCGTGATCTGTAACTGAAGATCATTCGATAAAAATCCGGTTAGACTTCCAAGTGCAAGAGGCAAGACATTCACCCTGGAGTCTCAACATCTGCCACGTGCTGGAACGTGTTAGCTGCAGGGCGGCTGCACTAAGTGCTCCCTGTTCCACTGGAAATACCCGCAGCCTTTCTCTTCTCACCCCTGGTGCACGGATACCTCTTGTCATTGAACACAAACTCTTTCAGGAGTTAGTACATCTGGTGTTTAAGCAATGTGCGGAATATTGTCACATACTGTACATAACTTGAATATGTCAAACGAACTAAATGTACCACTGCACAAAGAGAGAGAGAGCTTTGCAGATGACGCAAGAATATTTAAACAATTTGTGATGTAATTACACGTCTTATTCCGAGGAATACCACCACCACCGCACTTGAACATGGACTCTACAAAAAGAGATTGCAGCGCACTTGTGAAGCCATCCCTGAGACACTTTGCGCCCTTTTGTAAGAAATGCCACAGCCTTCCCTTGTCTTTGAGGAGCACTTGCTTCAGGAGTTATTAAATCCAATTGAATATGTCTCTAAATACATTTGCAAAAAGATTGCTGCAAAGTAGTTTACTTCAGTTTTGCGATGTATATCACCACACTTGAACACAGACCCTAAAAAGATAGCTGCACACTTGTGAAACCTGCTTGAGACACTTCACCTGCTTTTTCCGGAAATAGATCCCAAAACTGATATCAGCTGCAATATACTATTTTACACATCAAAACGACGATGTATGGAAGTCGAAATAAATGTCTCTCTGTAACTCTAAAAACTGGACGCTCACCACTTTTCGAGTTAACGCTGCTTGTTTGAATGCACTACCAGAGAGAGAGAGAAATTTCTGAGTCCTACAGATCATGAAGGCTGCCTAGAGCGCGACACAGGTCAGGTGCATTCTTGTACTCCAACCTCTCCAGTCCGGATGGCTCCCACCATAAGCCATAAATGTCAGTAAATCTGGCCACAGGCTCCCAGTACCCAGTCAGAATCGTCCTAGGAAACCAGCCACATATTAATCACTGTACTTACAATTAAATATTAACGACTGCAGCCTCAATCTGAAGACATTCAACAATAAGCGAAGTATCGGAAATATTGCATCGTGATACCAGTGGCTGTGGAAATACAAATATCTATATTCTTCCTATGACTGGACATAATTTTCAACGTAAAAGAATATTTCATCCACTTATAGCTATTGATGTGTTGAAATCACAGTATTCCATGTCAAATCCATACCTTCCTTAAGACAGTCAATTTCTTTGCACATATCAGAACACTGATCACAGTCCACATACTTTATAAGCCTGCTGATCATAGTGAATCTGTCACACACACCCAACTAAGTAACTGTTTGCTGGTGACACCAAACAATACTGAGTGAAAATCCGCGATGAATGGACATGCCTGATTTGCTTTCTTGTGAATGTTACGTGTGTGTCTTAGGAAGAGAGATGTAATCGTCCTATAAGCGACCAGCTGTTAAAGTCACGATTGTATTGGTTATGTTTGTGCCACCCTGCATAAAAAGTGGTCTTGGTTCTACCACTATATACAAGTATCACTAACGATATTCATGTTAAAAACTGTACAAGCTTTATAAATCGAGATACGGCACTACCTATGAATGAAGTGGTTTTCCACACAAATACCGTGACATGGAATACAGACAGTGTTTGCTGGGGTGTTTATTAACAGACCAAAAGTGTGGGAGCATGTCGCCGGCAGTGTAAGCTTGTAATAAAATCACCGAATTCAGAAAGTAATTCGGCTAAGGAATGTTGTATAAAGCAGGTATTTGCAACTCCCTCATGCCGCCGTTAGATATTTCTCACGCTAACAGACAATATTTGTAACACATTCTATCCCCATGCCTTATCAGAGGTTCTGCAAAATACCCACTGCGTTATAGGCTATGTGCTATCACTTCAAAAAATGTAACACTAGATTGAGGTCATAAGAAATGTCCAAAATCCTATGACCAATACACTGGTTTTTCAGACCTGTAGTGTTATGCTTTCTGGTAGAAATGCTGTCTGTGATTTATAATCACGTCTTTCCATTCAATCACATACCTGCATTGGTCCGTATGGAGATATCTTTTAATGATTACAGTCACTAGTGAATCGTATTGGTGGCACTATCATATCTCGAAACGAGTCACATTTTTTTGAAACTGTTATAGTAAAACTCTAACATAGTTTTTTAGACAGTCCCTCTGCGTCTTGTAACTGTTCCCCAGTCTCTTGTCCCCCCCTCCTGCCCATCCTTGCAGCTTTTTCCATGTGATCGTACCAATTTAAGTTGGAACTAAGCAGAAGTCGGTGAGCACTATATCTATCATCTTCTGCAACCCATATGGAAACAGAGTGAGCTGAGTTAATGCGACAGGACCATGTTTTGACCACTCGGTGGAAATGGAAACATGTTGTCATAGCTCTGCTAACTGTTTACGTCGTGTAAGGCCATTGCCAACAAAGCTTTCTCCTGCAACACGAGGTAGCAGTAGAAAAAGACAGTACAAGCAGTTATAGGAACTGGGAGAAGGACGAGGATTTTGCTACTGCGTTGCAATGTGTGTCCAAGCTACACAGAGCTACTGCATTCCAAAGGAGATCTGCGTCTCTCACAGTGCAGTCATGTCTGTCACCCAAACATTGTCTCTATCGTCGTTATATATAATAATATCGAAAACAAATACCATCTGTGTGCTGACATTGAGCATATGTGGCGATCGTATTAAATACACAGGTATTCATCCCCTGTATGAGAACTATACCCCACAGACTATCAGCTGCAAGAGAGGTTCCTTTTTTGTTGTTTGATACATTGTTTTTTCTGCTGCTGTAACACATCCAAGCAGTGTATGACTACAGATTTGCACACCAGCACGCATTTTGTTTTTTCCATCATGACTGTGAGGCCTGTGTCAGGTTCTAAACTGAAATTAACACGTTTTCATTCACTCGCTCTGACTGATAGCTGGATATCGCATGGTGTAAATTATGCTGCTGCTCCTACATCACACACGCAGGATGGTAAAAATAAAAGACAGTGAAAACATATGGAAGCTATAAGAGTTTTGCGGCATTTTGAAGCATTTCCAAACAGCTGTCCAAAGCGAGGTGGCAGTAGAAAAAGACAGTACAAACAGTTATAGGAACTGGGAGAAGGACGAGGATTTTGCTACTGCATTGCAATGTGTGTCCAAGCTACACAGAGCTACTGCATTCCAAAGGAGATCTGCGTCTCTCACAGTGCAGTCATGTCTGTCACCCAAACATTGTCTCTATCGTCGTTATATATAATAATATCGAAAACAAATACCATCTGTGTGCTGACATTGAGCATATGTGGCGATCGTATTAAATACACAGGTATTCATCCCCTGTATGAGAACCATACCCCACAGACTATCAGCTGCAAGAGAGGTTCCATTTTTGTTGTTTGATACATTGTTTTTTCTGCTGCTGTAACACATCCAAGCAGTGTATGACTACAGATTTGCACACCAGCACGCATTTTGTTTTTTCCATCATGACTGTGAGGCCTGTGTCAGGTTCTAAACTGAAATTAACACGTTTTCATTCACTCGCTCTGACTGATAGCTGGATATCGCATGGTGTAAATTATGCTGCTGCTCCTACATCACACACGCAGGATGGTAAAAATAAAAGACAGTGAAAACATATGGAAGCTGTAAGAGTTTTGCGGCATTTTGAAGCATTTCCAAACAGCTGTCCAAAGCGAGGTGGCAGTAGAAAAAGACAGTACAAACAGTTATAGGAACTGGGAGAAGGACGAGGATTTTGCTACTGCATTGCAATGTGTGTCCAAGCTACACAGAGCTACTGCATTCCAAAGGAGATCTGCGTCTCTCACAGTGCAGTCATGTCTGTCACCCAAACATTGTCTCTATCGTCGTTATATATAATAATATCGAAAACAAATACCATCTGTGTGCTGACATTGAGCATATGTGGCGATCGTATTAAATACACAGGTATTCATCCCCTGTATGAGAACCATACCCCACAGACTATCAGCTGCAAGAGAGGTTCCTTTTTTGTTGTTTGATACATTGTTTTTTCTGCTGCTGTAACACATCCAAGCAGTGTATGACTACAGATTTGCACACCAGCACGCATTTTGTTTTTTCCATCATGACTGTGAGGCCTGTGTCAGGTTCTAAACTGAAATTAACACGTTTTCATTCACTCGCTCTGACTGATAGCTGGATATCGCATGGTGTAAATTATGCTGCTGCTCCTACATCACACACGCAGGATGGTAAAAATAAAAGACAGTGAAAACATATGGAAGCTGTAAGAGTTTTGCGGCATTTTGAAGCATTTCCAAACAGCTGTCCAAAGATGGCTGACGATCTCTACATTTAAACTCATCTTTCACATTGATTGGTTAGCTGATATCTCGGTGTTCTGTCTCGATTGATTCCTCATATTGAAGACACTGTTTCAGTGATAGTCATCCACCAGTACTCTTTCTGTGTCTCAAACAAGCGATGTCAGTCAATCATTATGTGGTAATCAACAGAATACCAGGGGACGGATGGGATGGAAAAGACACCATCGATGTACTGTAATATGCGTTACACTTGATAATGCGATCAATTTTGGCAATTTTACCAGTTTTTCTGCCATTTCAACGCCAACCAGTGACACAGCTGCATGCTTTTCAATTTCTATATCATCGCTAAACTACCTTGTGAGTACCATATATTAGATTGCGAATGTAGATAGATGACTGTGCAGTATGTCCTTCATTGTTAATTCTCGAAGATATACACCAAAGTATACCGGCCTGTGTCTTATACCGATCTACATATTTGCAGCACTTTGATCACAAAGCAGGATTTATGATTACGATTGTCCATCTTTCCCTATATGGACGGCTGTTACAGAGTATTCTCGTATCCTTAGAATAAAGTTACAGATTAAAAGATCATCTAGCATTGTCTTTGACCAACCCTCATTACAGCACTGCCAACGATTTAATTTGCAGCTGACCAGAAGTAGACTGCTACATTCCACGTCTTGTGAAGGAACAGAGTGAGCCGAGTCTTTAACTGCTGTTCAGCGAAGACTGTTCATCACCCATCCAAGTGCACAAAATCTCTCCAGATGTGTGGACGTTAAGGAAATTAGCACCCCTTATCAGCATGTACTAGATATGAAAGCATTGTGATGATATAACAGACGGTTGAGAAGAAGAAACCGCGTGGTTTTATGCATGATGAAGCTTCAGACAGATGGAGTTTGAAGCATCTTACGTATATCAACTGTGCTTTCAATTCTAAAGTATTGTTCTAGTGTGTGGGTTCAGTACCAAGACGGTACTAGCAAGAGACAGAAATGATCGAAGAACATAAACACATGCACTTTAATAAATGTTCGGCATCTGACATACATTCACCCTGCAAGTCTTCTAGCTCACTCACTATGGTGACCAACTGTAAGAAGATAAAACCACTTCCATCTACACTAATGAAAAAACATGTACAGTGTTTATCATACAAGCACAATATAACTTTCCAGAGGTGCATAGCGTTCACTGTTTACATTCGATAACAGTTGAGAAATTATACTATGCTTGCATCAGTCCTGTATGAAATGATCGTCATTAATGGAGAATGCCTGCATAGCAGCAGCGTTGACATGTGCAATTGCACACCATGCTACCACCAACTCCATAAACAGGACATCCGTCAGGCAGATGTATACACGAGGACTGCAGTACCTCCAAAACACCTGCCACTGACTTAGAATCGCCGTAGTTATGAAACTGAAGCGTTGATTTTATGATCCAAGATGTGGCAGGGGAATAGATTACATCACATAGATCTCTGGTTATGTAGAGGAGGGTGCCAAAACAAAGCGGACATGTTTTATCATAATCCCACATGAGTTTGAAGTCCTCTGATGACTGAGAGGTTTGCTGTTAAGGAACACAGGTAGATAGTGTTCGAAGACACCCGCACACAGAACGCGTAGTTGTATAGGAGTTGAATGCATGTTATGCCACAAAACTGATACACTTCGATAGAACAACGGAAAAAATGGTTAAATGACCTGCTTCAACATCTCCCTCTCTCTCTAGGATACTTCGTCGGTCTGCCTTGTTACAAGCACATCCCAACCGATCACTCCATCACTTTCTGTCATCCTTTAAGGTAGATGCAACTCAGTATAGAGGCAGAAGGCTCTCTTTCTTCCAGGAATACATCAAAGATAGCAATCAACTCGCATGTGTCACTGTTACCTTAATAGACATACAATAGAATGTTGCCATACAATAACTGTTTGTTAGCTGACACTGCAAAGTTGTGATTGGCGGAGAGTACAGAGAAGCTCATTGTAAATACCGTTTGTTAGGGTTTAAAACATTCAATCAGTCCTGCACAGGATCAAACATGATATTCATTCTGTAGTTGTACACTGCAGTCCCACAGCTGGTAATGCAACGCTCTTTAGCTAAGGACACTTTATAAAAATCTCTAACATGGTTGCCAGTAACTTTGGGATCAAATTTGGGCTTGGGATCCGGCATATTATTCCACATTTGATGGTGAAGCACGTTAAACATTCTATTCCACCCACTGTATCACTGTTGAAGAAAAAAATGACAGTTTCTCTGATTCCTGGTGCTTCCATGTCAACTTTTTCTCGTATGCTTCTTCTTACATTCATATACAAGAACTGTCCTGGAACAAGCAAAAGACATGCAAGTACTCCCGCATTTCGGCGTATTTGCCCCCAATTTATACGTATTTTTCCGTCAATCTTTTCTTTATGTCACTTGTGGCCATGCGATTATGACATCACTTATCGCCACATATTCTAAAACTTCTTGCAAGTGTAGGTAGTACAGCAGTCAACGCCTATCGAAAATGCACTATTTTTTCTGGTGGACAGTATAGTATAGCACTGTACTCAAACGCATCCAATCATGTATTCTACAGATGCAGTGCGTCTGCTCTCCTTTCCGTGTTTCTGTGCATTTGTCATGAATGGCCCGAGGAGGAAGGCAGTGTGGCTTCAGGTCTGCTGTCAACTTCACGTGGCGTGATTGGTGTGCCACAGAGAGAATGGCTGAGGTATTTCTTGCACAACAAGAAGTGTGCCTAGGATTAATGCATGCCCAAGTCCGTCACTACTTCTCAGGCTCTGCCGGTGTTGTGTGACGTGGCAGCCAGTGCGTGTTACCACTCAGCAAATGGCTGGTTGCTATGTGTCCTTAGCTAAAGAGTGTTGTATTACCTGCTGTGGAAAGCAACAATGAATTACAACTTTGACCCTGTGCAGGACTGATGAGGTGTTTTAAACTATAACAAACAGTATTTACAATATGCTTCTCTGTACTTTCCGCCAATCACAAACCTGCAGTGTCAGCTAACAAATAGTAGCTGTTTGAAAACATTCTACAGTATTTCTATTGAGATAATAGTGATACTTGCGAGTTGACTGCTGTCTTTGATGCTTCCCTGGAAAAAAGAGACCCATCTGCCTCTAAACAGATTTGCATCTGCGTTAAAGGATGACAGAAAGCTGATGGAGTGGTCTGTTGAGATGGGCTTGTAATGAGGTATGTTTGATTGGTATACTGTGATGCATTCTAGAAAGAGGGATATGTTGCTGCAGGTCATTTAACAATTTTTGTCGTTGTTCTGTCTGGGTGTATCAATGGTGTGGCATTACTTGCGTTGAACTAAAATACAACTGTGTGTTCTGTGTGTGGGCGACTTAGAGCGTTATCTACGTGCGATCGTTAACAGCAAACCTCTCAGTCACCAGAGGACTTTCAACTCATGTGTGATGATGATGAAACACGTCAGTAGGGGGACTAAGTATGTGCCAGACCACGCTGCATTGTTGCCAAATTTATTCAAGATGGCTGCAATGACGTCATCCAAGATGGTGGCATGTAGGCTTGGCAACATCACATGACGTCATCCAAGATGGCGGCTTTTGGCATGAAAATAGGCCAATTGTGCTACCTCCACTAACCTAACCTCAAGAAAAAATGGCGGCAAGTTTGAATTTTGGCTGGGAAATAGCCCAATTGCGCTATGTCCTCTAACCTAAACTTCCAGAAGAAAAAATGGCGGCAAGTTTGAATTCCAACATGATAATGCATGCAAAAGACCGTACTTTTCTTTATTATTATTGATGATCATTTATTAACATTCATTACAATTTATTATTGTTTATTATCATTTATTATTATTTATTATCATTTATTATTATTGACCTATCTCCACTAGAAAATTCCCACCAAAATCAAATTCCAACACGATAATGGCTGCAAAACATTACTTTTGTGTATTATTATTCATTATCATTTATTAACATTCATTATCATTCATTGTCATTTATTATCATTCATTATCATTAATTATCATTCCTTATCGATTATTATTATAGGACTACCTCAACTAGAAAATTGTGCCAAATTCAAATTCCAACACGATATTGTCTCGAAAACTGTACATCTATTTATTATTATCATTTATTATTTATTCAAGATGTCCAATTTTCTCGGCGAGAAAGCCATTTTCCTTACATCCATAACAAAAATCTATCACAATTTCAAATCCCAACACCATAATTGATCACACGTACGAACTTTCTCCCTCACTTATCTTTTTTCACTGGTAGCCTATCATAATCGTGTCAAATAATAAACTGCTCTTATAGTAACGTAATTCATGTCCTTTGATTTTGCAGGGGGGAAGGGACTGAAGACTTTATTTCAAGCAGTACGGCCATCACTTGTTCTCCAACACAGTCAGCACACACATCTTTGATATCGCAGTACAGTCACCACGATGTCCGTGCTCAAACTGAATTAGTTCAAATCTTCGCCACCCCGTGGCCAGCACACGGAGACACTGCCTACGCCTGTCACGTGAGGCGGCCGGCCACTAGCGCAGGGGGGGGGGGGGGGGGGCGAGCCCAGCAATCGCTCCCGCGTTGTTAACATGTTTTCGCTGGACACGCTGGAACTTGTCGAGTTTGACGTCACAGCGGCCCCTTGTCCTCTCACCATGTGTATTCGTCGCCTCCACACGTTTCCCACCAAAATTGTCTGCCTCATAGCTGAATCGCACAATGGTTGGCCGTTTCCCTGCAACACTTTCGGCGCCACGTTCAAACCTGTCGATGCCAACCGCTCACTGTCCACCAGATGTCCCTGAGCAAGCGAGAACGCAGTGCTACACTTTTGGCAGCAAAGTTTGCTCGACAGTGGAATCCGCCATGACTATATAACAGCAAGTTTGGACCACACTAGAACGCCCGCTAATTGACTCGCTCTCACATGCGCGTAATAACTGTACAATCGCTGCGCCGCCGCCCCGCTTACGTCACACACCCTCCATACACGCGACGGACATAGGTTTCTGTAAATACCTGGAAAATTACTCTTTATTTCAGATATTACGGTCATGCAGGTGTGTTCCAACTGACTTCTCCATGCTCACACAGCGAAACTCCAGAGCGCAGCTGACTTACACACGGCCAGCTGAGCCCACTCCATCGGCAGCTCCCTGGCTGGCTGATGTCAAGCAACCAGCGGTGCCCGCACACCCCCACGGCCAGTGCGCCAGGTAGGTGGCGAGCGGCGTCTCAGAGTCCGAGTACGTAAACTTCTTTCCACGACCGTGAGCACTTAACATCGGACACGATGGAACCTGTCGGCCGTGTGCTGGACAAAGGATACGTTTGGCGCCAGAGTTTGACAGACAGTGGAATCCACCATGACCGTATAACAGCACGTGTGCTCGTCGTGAGGACGCTCGCTAATTCACTCTCACCACCCCGCTATATTAAATAACTGAATTTACAATTTCATATACGTATGCAAACATGTTCAACTCCCTAATTTCAACTACTTTTCGAGGACCAGACCGCCAACTCCTCCTCCTAGGAACCAGCGCCAAGTTTGAAATCTGCCAATAAACAAAGCTCATTTCGCTTCCGCTACCAACCTAACAAAATTGTTTCAATCTTAGCCAACAGCACTCAACCTCTTCCTACACGTTTCTGGTAAACGGACTCACCCTGCACTAGGTCCATGGATGGAGGAACGAATTTACTTTATTTAGGAATGGAGTATATGTATCACACTGACATGTCCCACATCATACAGACCTGCAGAACACTCCTACATAACTCATTTATAATGTTCTAGACACATGCTTGCTAATTGTAAACAGTTTAAAATAGCTCATAGCACAGCCTACAAACATGCGAACCACTCATAAATAATGCAAAACATTTACCTCCAAATAGCCAAACAGCTACTAATTTTCGTAAATAATTTCAGTGCATAGGCTGATGGAAGCAGGAACGAGTGTACTTTATTTATTTGCAACATATCTTTTTGAAACTTTTACTTCTCATAGGTTTTGATATGTAATGCTCACATAAGGCAGTTTCTGAACTCCAGTAGTGCACTACACTGGGCAACACAACCACACCCATCAAGATATTCATTCCAATCCAGACCTGTAACTCCTCTACAGATAAATTTGTCCAGTTATTTGTCTCCTCACTCACATTCTGACCAGATTGCCGTTATTGCGCAAAAACATCTCAGACTGCGCTGTGCTGCTCGGGGAAGTAGGGAAGGGCTGCACTGTATTTATCTGCAGCCCTGTTATTTAGTCGTGGAGTATATTTGTCACAAATCACCCGCACTGATCCCACTGTGGACATCTGACAGCTCACAAACACGTTAACAACTCCTAATTTCACAGCACAATAGCAAACGGCTCTTAAATAATGCAGTACACAATATCAGCAGACGAGCTCTGTAATCTTAAACTCTCCAAATAAAGCACCGCACAGTGCACAGACATGCTCGCAAAATAGTGTAACAGACGCGCCCAAACACCACCAGCTTCCAAACCGACCAAAAGTCTCTGCTCGGCCTCCTCCAAACATGACCTCAACACAATCGCATTCGCACCTATCACCGGAGAAATTGATATCACTTATGCGCCTTAGATTATGCTCCAAGGCAGGCTTCGCGCGCGTGCGGTCGGCGGGGAAGCGGATTCCGGAGTCTCCAGCCAAGTTCAGCTTCCAAGCGCTCGTGACAGCCGACACATGTGAAAGCTGCATTGTTCTTCTCATGTATACCGCCGGCGTCTCAGGTCTGGACCTGCCTTCACGTCTATTCTCAGAATAGCTCATAGCTCGTTGACACACTTGATTAACGTGCATGTACATAGAGATACAGAAAACAGAGCAAGTGCTCTCTGAATGTGGAGGTGACTGGATATGCCTTGCGCTCGCATGTATAGATCTGACATAAAATCGAAACAAATGCGAAAACTGATTTGCGCATGGATATAAACTAACCTAATATACACCGAAATGCGGTGAAAATGAGAACATACTTATCTTCTGGTTCGCAGGGGGGAATTATTATATGGAGTGAAGTATGAGGCAACAAGAAGAATGCAGGAAAACGATCACATCGAAGCGAGCCGAATAAGGAAGGCAGTCAATTTTTTCTCGTTGAGTTCGTATTATAGTGTATGTCTACTGAGGTAGCAGTGATACACACGAGTTGAATACTGCTTTTCAGGAGGACAGAGAATCATTCACGTCTAAACTTTCTCACATCTGTGTTAAATGATAACAGAGGGTGTACGGGATGATCGATTGAGACAGAGCTGCAACTAGGTACGATTCAAACGTTGACTCATTTATTCTAGAGAAGGACAAGTTGCTGATGGTAGATTTTTTTTTTTTTTCGAGTATTATATTTGGATGCTTTAGTCACGTAATATAGCCAGCATTCTAGTCGTATGTGGGTACGTGTTCGGTGTGTGGTTTAAAGCGCTGTCTACATGCGATCGTTAACGGTGAACCCCGTCGGTCATGAGAGGACTTCCATCTCATGTGTGACGAAAGTTGACACAATCCTCTAAACGCACTTTGATTTACGTGATCCCCACCCTGTCGCATGCTTGGTGTAAAATCGAGACTTCAACGTAATAATTAAGTTAGCTGTGGGTATTTGTGAGGGGCTGTAATCATTGTGTACACACTTACCCAAGAGATGGGATGAGTTGTAATTTTCACATGTTGGACGCTGCTGTTATATGTATCTGTTTGCTTGTAGGATGTACCGGCTGCTAATAACTATCATTTTTTATATAGTGCTGATGGAGTAATAGTATTATTTCTGATTCGTGATCTGGTGTGATCATTGGGCACTAGACGTGTCCGCAGGGCTATATTGGGCTCGTATCATAGAAAGGAAAAGTTTTACGATTGGGATAGAGATAGCGCAGCATAGGGTGACCGGGGAGAAGGATGTATGTCTGACAGGACGGAAAAGTAAGCGATCTAAGGTTATTGCCCGTTTTTAAGTGCTGAACGTTCTAGTCTTAGGAGTGTGTGTTTATGTTCTCCCCCTCTCTCTCTCTCTCTCTCTCTCTCCCCCCCTCTCTCTCTCTCTCTCTCTCTCCCCCTCTCCTACCGGAACCTTCGATGCACCGATCATGGACTCTAGAAACAATACTTTACACATGATAGATTGGATGATTTGCTTAAAAATCTATCGAACTATGTTGTGTATAAATATCGCTCCGTTCTCCTTCTTCTTGTTAACTGTATGCTATTAAATTAAGGCACTTTGAGATCTGTTACTATAGATCGATATGGTGTGCTAAGCTCCAAGACTTGGTTACATTTAGAGAAATGTGATGCACTTGGATGGGTTAGGTCTAGGATAGCTCTATTCAGTCAAGAGAAGTGGAGTGTAGCTGTATTCGTGTGCTCGGTTGAGGAATAATTGGGTAGCGATGTTGCGGGGTAGGTAGGTCAATGCCGAGGTGAGGATGGTCTTTTAACGTAAGAGGACTAGATATCTCTGTGACCACCATACACAGAGAGATTGATTGGTTACTATGCGCGAGGTCTTAGAAATATGTATAGCGTTGTCTGGTATAATTTGATTGTCTTTATGCGTTCGAGAATTAAGTGTGAATGGACGCGCTGAGCAGTCATCTATAAATGGTCGCAATGATACTTGCAAAGTAGAGGATGTATGGTCTAGCTATGATACTGAAATTAAGAAAACAAGCTGTCACATGATTGGCCAGTGTTGGACTTACTGTAAAATTTTTCGCGATATCAGCTGTGATGGATAATGTTACAGTAGATTGGTGGTTTCTTATCCATCGCATCTGTGCATTGGGTATGGCATAATGATTGACTGACAATGCTTGCTTGAGTTGGGGGAGAAATTTTGGTTGATGGACTGCAACTTCCAGGGTTGCTAGCACCGAAAACAGTGATCCTGTACTTGTGTGCAAAAATGACCAATCACTAGAAATGGAATGCAGAGTTATAAACTATTTGGTCACTGCGACATATGAGTTTAAATGTAGAGGTGGTCAATCACTTTCGAGGGAAATCGCTACAACGCCAGCAGGCTCTTCTATTTTCCTTGTGTTGTGGCTGTCCTTTATTTAAAATCATTCAATGTTATGCTATCGACTGTAAGCATATGATTTATAAGGCGCAAGGTATAGTTTCCTGTGAGAGACCGTGCATCAGTTCGTGTTAATGTCTATTTAGAATCAGACAATGACTTCGAAGTCGCGGCAGAAAGACGAAATGCTCGGCAGTATGCAAAAGCGTGTTAGAAAACACTGTTTGAACAAAGGCCAGAGGCAGCTTCTCATTCGCTTAGAGTATGGGTGATCAAACTTTAAAGGAGTCTCTGCAGCATGTGTGTATATTTAATATGATCTTGTTCATATAAGCATCTGTAGTTTGTGGTGTTGGATTTGGTGAGCTGTTAGGAATTCTTGGATGGTTGCACTCTGAGTTATTCGAGGGGGAGTGTTGTGAATTCCATTTGTCTGCGCTGGAGGTGGATCGCATTAGTACCTTCGTGACTTTATCACTGTTTGATGGTAGAGGATAAAGATGATAGGGTGTTGAGGATCTGTTGTACTTGTACCTAGTTTGAGGCGTACAACATTGCGCACATTTTCGGCGAATGGTCAAAACAAGATCCTGTTGTAGTAACTGAGATCGTTCTGTTTATAGACAGGTTGCAGAAGGTAATAAATATGTCTTTCTCCGACTTAAATTGCAGAGAGCAGATGGGTGAAGATAAATGCATACTCATCTATGCTTGTTGAAATTACGGAGTTGAACACATTTGCATATGTATATGAAATTGTAAATTCAATTATTTAATATAGCGGGGTGGTGAGAGTGAATTAGCGAGCGTTCTCGGGAGGAGCAGACGCGCTGTTATACGGTCATGGTGGATTCCACTGTCGGTCAAACTCTGGCGCCAAACGTATCCTTTGTCCGGCACGCGGTCGACAGGTTCGATCGTGTCCGATGTTAAGTGCTCACGGTCACGGAAAGATGTTTACGTAGTCGGACTCTGAGACGCTGCTGGCCGCCTACCTGGCGCGCTGGACGTGGGGGTGTGCGGGCACCACCGGTCGCTTGACATCAGCCAGCCAGGGAGCTGCCGACGGAGCAGGCTCAGCCGGCCGCGCGTACGTCAGCTGCGCTCTGGAGTTTCGCTGTGTGAGCATGGACAAGTTAGTTGGAACACACCTGCATGACCATAATGTCTGAAATAAAAAGTAATTTTCCAGGTATTTACAGAAGGCTATGTCCGTCGCGTGGATGGAGGGTGTGTGACATAAGTGGGGAGGCGGCGCAGCGATTGTACAGTTATTACGCGCGTTCGAGAGCGAGTCAATTAGCGGGCATTCTAGTGCGGTCCAAACGTGCTGTTATATAGTCATGGCGGATTCCACTGTCGAGCAAACTTTGCCACCAAACGTGTAGCACTGTGATGCCGCTCGCACAGGGACACGTGGTGGACGGTGAGCGGTTGGCATCGACAGGTTTGAACGTGGGCTAAAGTGTTGCAGGGAAACGGCCAACCGTTGTGCAATTCAGCTCCGAGGCAGACAATTTTGGCGGGAAACGTCTGGAGGCGACGAATACACATGGTGAGAGGACAAGGGGCCGCTGTGACGTCAAAATCGACAAGTTCCAGTGTGTCCAGCGAAAACATGTTTGTGACATGGGAGCGATTGCTGGACTCGCCTCCCGCGCTAGTGGGCGGCCGCCTCACATGACAGGCGTAGGCAGTGTCTCCACGCGCTGGCCAGGGGGTGGCGTGGATTTGAACTACTTCAGTTGGAGCACGGACGTCGTGGTGACTGCACTGCGATATCAAAGATGTGTGTGCTGACTGTGTTGGAGAACAAGTGATGACCGTACTGCTGGAAATAAAGTCTTCAGTCCCATCCCCCCTGCAAAATCAAAGGACGTGAATTACGTTACTATAAGAGCAGTTAATTATTTGACACGATTATGATAGGCTACCAGTGAAAAAAGATAAGTGAGGGAGAAAGTTCGTACGTGTGATCAATTATGGTGTTGGGATTTGAAATTGTGATAGATTTTTGTTATGGATGTAAGGAAAATGGCTTTCTCGCCGAGAAAATTGGACATCTTGAATAAATAATAAATGATAATAATGAATAGATGTACAGTCTTCGAGACAATATCGTGTTGGAATTTGAATTTGGCGCAATTTTGTAGTGGAGGCAGGCCTATAATAATAAATGATAATGAATGATAATAAATGATAATGAATGATAATAAATGACAATGAATGATAAATGAATGTTAATAAATGATAATGAATAATAATAAACAAAAGTAATATTTTGCAGCCATTATCGTGTTGGAATTTGATTTTGGGGTGAATTTTCTAGTGGAGACAGGTCAATAATAATAAATAATAAAAAATGATAATAAATAATAATAAATGATAATAAATAATAATAAACGATAATAAATGATAATAAATGATAACAATTAATAATAAATGATGATAAATAATATTAAATGACAATAAATAATAATAAATTATAATGAATGTTAACAAATGATAATCAATAATAATAAAGAAAAGTACGGTTTTTTGCATGCATTATCGTGTTGGAATTCAAACTTGCCGCCATTTTTTCTTCTGGAGGCTTAGGTTAGTGGACATAGCACAATTGGGCTCTTTTCCCGCCAAAATTCAAACTTGCCGCCATTTTTTCTTGAGGTTAGGTTAGTGGACATAGCACAATAAGCCTATTTTCCCACCAAAAGCCGCCATCTTGGATGACGTCATGTGATTTTGCCAAGTCTACATGCCACCATCTTGGATGACGTAATCGCCGCCATCTTGAATAAATTTGGCAACAATGAGCGTGGCCTACACCAGGAGCAATGTCCTAGACTGCACAGACGATCCGCTAATGTTTATTCAGTGTTTCCTTCAACACGTGTGAGAACTTTTTTTCTGTTATGAAACTGTGATAGTTCCGCCAACATTTGAAATTCTTGGGTTTAATAGATTTTAATCTATGTAACTCCATGCGTTTGACTTTATCAGTAACCACATTTGACGATGATGTATTACATATTCTAAAATATAAAATGTGTAAATTAATAAACATCACAAAGTAATGTTAAATACCTGTATGTAAAATTTTTTGTGGTTTTGCTTACCATATTGGCTAATATTTAATCTTGTAACAAAAGATATTGCTTTCGTAGAAAAATAAAACGATGAAAATAAATACCCATGATCAAATCCTGCTTATAAAAGTATGCTGCAATATTCACCTCTTAGAAGTAGTGTTGCAAACACATCTTCCAAAGATTCCCGTGTGTGCAACCTTCAGCTTATGGGCGTCTGAGTCACGCACCTGGTCGGAATATCAGAGTGGTGGGAGCCGGGGGTGCTTAGCAGACTCAGCTGCGCTTGCAGCTCTTGGAATGGACCAAGGCTGCCGGACCTGTCCTGCAAGGGGCCTCCTGGCCAATGACGCCAAACGCTAATTTCTATTTGTTTCCTTGGGATAGAACACAAGCTGATGCCATGCTACGAGTTTCTGTGAATTATTTTGAGCTCTGATTCATTTTAATCGTATTAATTAACATCATCTTTACTCTCATATCATTTGAGTTTCATGTACACCAAGTTACTATGCATTCAGAGTGTCTAAGTGCTAGAATTTGGCTCGTCAGGGAAGGGTGTAGTTGTATTCATTTATCAATAGTTTAGCTTAATATATTTGTCAAGTGGCAGTTATAAAAAGCTGTGTTACTCATGAACTAGAAGTCATACAGCTGTTCAGTGCTGTACTGAACGCGTGAATTCAAGATACACAGCTTCTTACGTGTTATGAATGATTCGGTGCGCGTATTGGCTTCAGTTATAATAGTTCTTCTTTGTACACAACTGCATAATTTTTTAGCTATGCAAATCGACGCTGTGGCTGCGGTAGTCAGCCATCACACGATTCCTCTTTCTTGGAAGGCACCGGATGTTTGCCGCTGAAGCGGGACTGACTGCCGTGCCTGTTCTGGCTGTCTCCACGGACCGGCCCCCTCTCAAGCTGGGTTGGCTGTTGTCCATGCTGTGGCTTTCCCCACCAACTTGGCCAACCGTTCTGGCCTCCCATGCTGACCAGCCATCCTGACGTCTTACAATGAATATCGTTGCAATCCACTGTCAAGAAACATTGTTGTGTCTGCTCATCATTCCAATCACAGCAGGTGGTCAGAACGTATCACCAGCTTCAGGACTGAAGAAGATCTTTCCCCACCCACACAACATTCACAACTCTAAAGGTTCTTAACTCTTCCATCTCTGCACAGCGCACAGCTCAAGTGTCATCTCTCAGGAAAAGTTGGACTGATTATCGTCTAACTTGCCTGTAACTTTTTCACTGATAGTTTTCAGCCACCAGACACTCAGCATTCTTATGCAGAGCCCCTGACGCAGAAACCATGGAGCTGCTTCAGCACAGTCCAGTGTTCACACAACGACTCTTCAATATTACTCTTTATAAAATCCGTATCACACTGTACAGTCTCATTGGTTGTAGTTTCAAGATTACCACTAAAATGAGCTTCAAAGCAAACCCATACTTTCTGTTATAGGTTTGTATTGGGCTGAGAAAAGGTTACTTAGAAAAATTATAAAACCTTTTTCTGATGATTGAAAAATTCTGTAAGCTGAGATTTATTCTAGCAATACATGTGCCTATAAACTATTAAAATTCATTAACACCAGACTAAGGTATCAGGAATTTCGAAGTGAGCAGCCACATTCATAGACACCAAAACCCACACTGCTCTTGCTACACTCATACGTAAATATAGCTATTGAACATAAAAACCAAATTGTCTCACGCAGCCAAACGCAGAAATACATAAGAAAAATATTTCTCTAACTCATTCGCTTGTAATTAAAGACTAAACTTCAATGTCCACGTCCATAATATAACAATCCATCTTCTTACCACAACCAAATTACAATCACAAAACAAACTACTCTGCACAATACTCGAAAAACTAACCATTACAACTTGAAATACCTATAAACAACAGATCAGATGAAAAGGTAATGGAGAAATAAGCTTTTTTCTTACAGAATTAGGGGTCAAAATCAAATAAACGTTCAGTGGTAAATAAGAGATTCACTTTTGTTTGCTTCATTGTCAGGTTTTCTGGATGGGCCCGCTGCCACTAATTCTTCATGGTGCGATACCGCATCACGTGGAACCACGCCACTTTCTTTTGAAATAAGTTCATGAGAATTCGGTCTCTGTTTTTAGGATAAAAGACCAAGAGAGATTTCTGATTTGTCCATTTCTCAGTTCGTGAGTAGTCAAACACGCGCACGCGAAGATTATGCTCGGCTGATTCACGACGCCCGAAACTTTCGCCGTTAATTGTTGATTGCCCAAAGGAAGCTACACATTCGACTGCCTTCAGTCCGTGGCGCGCATAGTGATGGGGTGGGAGGGTGTGTGGGAGGGGTGTGGTGGTGGGAAGGGGGGGGGGGAAGAGAAACCCCAGTTCAGGGCACAGCTATCGTTTGTTCCATCACAACTCTATGGTTTGTTTCTATCTCAACCAACTGTGGTGCATGACTACTAACTTGGGACATGGGGTTTCACAAAGTGGATATTCGGGTAACATTCGCGTTTTCTGCGCAAGATAAGGGGTTGGCTGGAGAGGGTGTCCAGACCACCTGAACCCCTCCTACCTTATATATGTCCATGACCATAAGTATATCTCATTCAATGACATTATGTACAGGACAGTCTGTTATATGTTTTTGCATTTCAGATCAATGGAAGAAGATCCATTTACAATTCCATGTAACACGAAAAGTGCAATGTTAAATTAATGTAGCAAAATATTTACAATTTAAAGCAATGACAATAGTACAATAAAACATGGTGTCTCCCCTCTGGGCGTAAACTAAGGCATCCATAAAATCCATGTTGCTAGAACCTATCTGATGTAATCGCCTCCCACCGTGAGTACCCTGTTGTAAACCTTCCTAGCAGACATGTTTCCAAACAGCTTAGCAAGGAAACCATAAATTTCCGGACATGGGTTCCTGTTCAAAACATTATTTACTCACTCCCCTCTCTGAGCCCTAGAAGTTTATAATGGGAAGCCCCAAAGAAACAGTGACAAAGCTTAGGGGCAGGTTCCTTACACCAAAAAAAGAATAAAAAGTCGTAAATAAGGGCTCTAACGTAAATAAGGGCTCTAAAGCACATACCTTAAGAGATATTAGAAACTTTTTCATCTGGGTAATATGAAACACAGCTCTTTAATTTTCATATTTTGGCGAGAGATCGTACGGACCAAAACAATGAAAAAGTCCAGTAATTGTTGGGTCTAAAATGTATACCTTAAGAGCTATGAGCACTTCTTCAGTAGATGTGTTTCACACTAACAAAAGTGAACAAGTGTTCATAGCTCTTAAAATATGTATTTTGAAACCCATTCTTGCTATATTCTTTATACATATTTCTCTGTAAGGGACCTGTTCATAAAGTTTGCTGATGTTCTTTTTTGGATACCATGAATATTAAAAAACATTTAGCCAGTGTCTGTCCAAATTTTTTTCTAGTTTGTCAAGTGAAAATACTAATCAAGAACACACACACACACACACACACACACACATATATATATATATATATATATATATATATATATATATATATATATATATATTGGAAGTACATAAGGCACGAACTTTTTGAGTGTTTACCTAACAAAATTTGGCTTTATAGATTCTACACATATTTTATCATTTAAAAATATGAAGTAAATTGGTCAAGAACTTCTCGAGATATTTGCTAACAACATAGTCCCATGTGGCCTTTATCCATAGAACGTTTCAAGATCTTTGCTAACAACGTTTACCCCTAAATATATGTAGCCAATTTCTGTCCGAACATTTATTAGAAATCTGAAGTAAATTGGTGAAAACTTTTTTAGATTTTTGCTAGCAATATTTCTCTTTTTTATATAAACATACACACCAAACACACTGCTGGCCACCCAAAATGCAACACACAGACGGAAGCATCCAAATCAGCTGAAATTTGCAGCATACAACTGTGGTAGTGAGGGATGCACAGGATTAGCATTTCAGTGCAGGAACACATTATGGTTGCCAGTAGTACCACCTGCAAGCGCTATACAAAGGGGGAACAGACAACTGTGTGAACATGCTGGAATTGTTCTGTAGTGTTGTTTTTTGCGTAAGCAGCTTCAGTATACTTTGCAGAAGACGGCAAGTGTCGTTCGAGCACGTTTTGGAGTTCTGCCAAGGAAGAATAGTTCAGAGAAGTCAGTGATCGTGTCGGTCGGAACCAAGCAACTGTGATGCAGATCTGTAATTGCTGGATACAGGAGGAATCACAAACCGATGGGACTGACTGCATCCACCTCATTGCACCCCTAGACATGTTGATAGGCATATTGTCTGCTAGACATTGATGTATCACTCTGCCACATCATAATCATATCACAACAAATTCAGTATGTTGCACAACAAACAGTCTCCATGTGTACCATTCAATGTTGTTTGCAGCAGAGGAGGCTGTCCACAAGGCATACATTTCTGCATTTACCACTGAGTAATTGTGCCTGCAATGATGTGATGAACGACAGACATGGACAACTGAAGAGAATAACTTTGTTTTTTTTGGCAAATCCCAATTCTCCCCGAATTAGAGCCTGGAGACACTGTGAGACATTGTCGAACTGTTGCCTTCTGCATTGCCATACTGGTCCTGTGCCCGATATTAAGGTTTGGGGTAGTACTGAATTCCACTCCCACCATGCCCTAGTATGCATTGCCACTACACTAACCAGCCAGCGTTACATCTCTGAAATGTGGAAGCCTGTTGTCCTCTGATACCTTCAGAGCTTGCTGACAGCTACATTGCAACAGGATAATGGGTGACCACATGTGGCATGCAATGTTCAGGACTTCTTCATTGCCCACTGGATTGCACTGCTACCTCTCGCCCATCGAAAACGTTTTTTCGATGATTTGGAGCGACTGGCCTGGGATACATCATCCACTGCTACACTGGATCAGCTTTGGAAATATGTGGAAGCAGCATGGACTGCTATACCCCAACACATTCAGACCCTGTTTTTCGTTCAATGCCAAGGCATGTAGCGGCAGTTATAAACAGAAATGGTGGTAACACACAGTGCTGATTTCATCATCTTTATCACTTCACATTGGGCTGTATTTTCAGTCATGTGATCTTTGTACAGTGTGTTACCTCCCAAATCAGTTTGCCTGTGATACCTCCAGCCCTTCTTGTTGTTGCACTTTGGATGGCCAGCAGTGTATCTGGAGTGTGTGTGTGTGTGTGTGTGTGTGTGTGTGTGTGTGTGTGTGTAACTGTGTAGTGCTGATGTTTGTTTTTATGATACATTGTCAACTATCTTATATTTGTTCCTTATTATCCTGTTTTGCAGTGCAATTTTTAATACTGAAGATGACAATGTTATAGTTGAAATATAAATCTGATGTAATAAAATGACAGGTTTTGTGATCGATTGCTGTTCTTTCCATTTTCTTTGCCAGTAAATCCTTTTTTTAAAAGTCACACATTTGCGTTATTTCCCAGTATATGTGAACCATATGTAACTTCAGCAACAAATTCACTGTCTGTCAGTTATCCATTGTAGCTAATTTTGAGATCAGTCAGTGGCAGTGCATTCTTTTTGGTGGTATTTAACAGGTTTTTTTTCAGTTTTATACAGGCTAAGAAAAAGAGTTCTGCAAGGAAAACGTAGATCATTTTCTTTAACTAAAGACTTCAAGTCATTTGTAAAATATTGACATTTAGCTGCCAAGGAAAAGGCTAGATCAAAGAAGTCAATACGAAAAATAGCAGATATTATTACAAACTTGTGACAGAGAAGTCTAACAGTTCGATTATTGCTGACTGACTTCTTTGTGTTTCACTGCCCATTAGGTAATGTGCAACCCCATTGTAGAATGCCATCTTCCAGATCTCTTTCCTTTTTATTCGCCTTTACTCTTCCCTTTTGTGTTGTCCTCACACACTTTTTTCTGTTCTACTGTCCTCTTAATCAGTTGGCCTTGGCAGATCAGTCATACTGTTTTACTTATGTTTCACCTCCCTGTAAATTATTCACTTTATGGCGAGTTGGAACGCCCTATCCTAACAATGTTAAATTTTGTGTATTGTTGTCTTTAGGAACCACTGTAGCCATTGACATGGAAGTTTTACTGGACATTAAACTGTATGTTCTGAGGCTACTGAAGTACAATATTTGCATTTTGCAAATACAATTTTTTATTACACAGTTAAAAATTTTTGTGCTTTTTTTGTACGTTATCATAAATAATTTTAGTTATACATAACATTATGTTCTTCTTGTAGTTCAGTAGACTCAGAATATGTATGTTATTACTCCATGAAAGTCTGAATACTCTACTCGAAGTGATTTCTGAGATTTAGGGAAAAATCCAACAGAAAATGTAAATTTTCAGGAAGAGCTTCTAAAGTTCCAAAAGACTGTAACTCACTTAATATATGCTTAATTTTTTATTTTTAGTCTCTCAGAGTAACCCTGAACCGTACTGTATATCATTCTCTTGATCTTTTTGCAAATTTTTTCTTCTTTTTGGACTCCTTAGTGGCCAACTGTGCTGCACATTCTGCTTTATCAATGCGAAACTTGTCCATCCATTCAAGTTCTGTGATGCAGTTTGATCCAGGATTAATTCCCATACGCTGTAGCACTTTCACCCTACCTATGTCGCCATCATCAAAAGCAATAACAGCTTCACTGATCTCCAGTTTAGTGTCTTCATTCCAACAAAAACATTTTTGTAAGCGAGTCCATATAAGATTACTGAACGACTCATTGAGATTTTGAGTCTGACCATTCAGATACTTCTTGAGTAATTCAGGATTTGCCAGGTCTCTGTAAATGGGTATTATGATATCCATGACTGCTGCTGGGATGGAATGTTTATGGCTGTATGAACTATTTGTGTACTGGGCATTGCAGTAATAGCACCATGAATCAGGTCCAGGAGGGTAAAGGTGGTGTACTGGTTTTTCATCAGTTGACAGTTTGTGAAACAAGGTAGCCCATAATGCCTGCTTCATATTTAACAAATCCTCAGTATTATTTCTAATGGCCATCCCATAAAACTGCTGTAGTTCATCAATCATTTTGTCTGTTAGCCTGCCTCTTATGGTTTTACCATCAGAAAGTTTCCTGTATATCAAACTTGGTTTCAACTTCCTCAACATGTTGCCCATCCGTTTCTAGACGTCACCAACACATTCCAGTTTTGTGATAATCTTCTCAACATAAAGCTGAGCGGCAACTACACTGTTATATGCTTTTGAGTCTCACCTAAGAACGTAGTGTAACACACTCCCATTTCCTTCACAGATCGACTAAAAATTTCAATAGCTGCAGAGGCCTCCGTACCACCACTTGTTCCTTCAAAATTTCTGTCACAGATAATGCCCTTCTTCATTTCCTGATTTACACTTATAACAGTGTTTGGTTAAAATCTGGAAATCTCTTACCTTTCCAGTATCCACGTCGGTCACTGTAGCAGCAGAATTCTAAGAACTGTAGCTGCACTTCAGCCAAATGCCATCAAAAGCTACTCGTATGTCAGTCATACCATCATTTTTTTCAACAGCTTCGTTTGCAGCACCCTTCATTGACTATCATGCAACAGATTCCATAGCAGCTCCAATAAATCCTGCATACTTGTCGATTTGACAAGGTGGGTGTGGCATATTCAACATGGCACACATTGTTTCTGCTGCAGTATGTACTTTGCCAATAGCTCGCAATCCATAAAACCACCTAACATTTGCTTCAAAATAATTATCTTACACTTATCATAATTCCAAAATGAATGCGTATATTTACAACTGGCGCAATTAATGATAAGTTTCCTGGGTAGTCCATTTGATACTTTACTGTCGTCATGTAAAGTAACTGGCCCTCCACATATTTTACAACACACACATTCACCTAACACCCTTGTTAGGGTGTGTAAACCTATCAGAACGTAACGTATCCTACCATTTACATCACTTTCGTTTTGAGAAAACTGTGTATCACAACGTTTTACTTTAATCTTCAAAGAACTAATAGTGATGAGTTTGCCTGTATTTCATTGTCTGTAACTTCACATGCCACATGTTGAACACAGTGTTTCCAGTGTTTCCATTTATTCGAAAATTTATTACCAGTAGACCCAAGTTTCTTAAAAACACATCGTTTTGGTGTCATACTTTACTTTTTGAGAGATTTATCAATCTATTCCTCACTCTTCCTCAGAAAAACGTTAGCACTTCGACATACAACGCGTGTTTATACTATGATACGATGCGATACTGTTTTTGACAGTTCTACCAATACAAATACGTAATTTTATCTTTATAACACAGAAATCCACAGCCTTCTATATAAAAAAAATTACCGATTTTATTAGATCTTGAAGTAATGCACATAAAAATTTTTAATGTTCTAACTCCCCTTAATTTCTCACCTTTAAAATGTGGTCCTATTCTCAAACACTACACATTTCAGATTTCAATTTTATATTATACTCAACACTGAATACGAGGACCTTAGTGTAACAGTACTATGAAAGGATAAATTGCCATGCACCGTATAGAGAAGACACTGTGTCGTATATAGGCACAATGAAAAGACTGCTATACATCTTAGATTTTGACTAAAAGACGTTCTTCAGATGTAGAAAACACATGCACATTGGCACAAGCACAACTTGCACCTAGACGACCACTAACCCACGTTAATTATGTGTTCCTTTTTTATAGGAACCATTTATGGAAGTAAACAAGACATTTAGTTACTACATGTTTTCTGTATAAAGTCAGTAGCTTGCTTTTAAATGCATATTTTTGTTACAGGTTTTCTGGAGGTGAACAGAAAATAAATTAAGAGGAGGAGCATTTGAAGTGAAATACACAACTTGTTATAATTTAAGACAACCCTCATAGTAAGTATACAACAAAAGTCATTGGCAGTTACAGTGACAATATTATTTTCTTACATTAAATTTTGCGTGTGTAAGCACTGGTACCAAATTATTATTTCGTTTTCTGTTACAGGATACATGTAGTGTCACGTAGTCAGCTTCGTCCCCTTCAGCAAAAGTATGGGTTTACTGACATAAGTCTAAATTCCACTGTCATCACAGATCAAAGAAGCTCAGCCATCTGAAGTGTTTCACAGTTGTATGTTATCTGCTATTAATATTCATAAGCTATTGATGTTTTAATGCTTTATAAAAATATCAGTTCTGGAACAACAGAATGCCAGATGTCAGATGTCAGATTCATCAGGTACCTTTAAGCTGCAGTCATACTTAATGCATTAATAACTTAAATGTTTTTCATAATTCACTAGTGAAACTGAATTTATCAGGTACTTTCTTTTGGAAGTGAAAGACATCATAAATCTTACCAGGTGTTTCTTTTTAGAAATATTTCAATTAATTCCTGTCTTCATAAAAATGAGTGTAACAACGCACATTTGGTTAAAAATTATAACTGTATCCATAACACCATTCTACTGGCAACAGCCACAAGCTCTGTCTCAACTGCAAATTTTACAATTTTTACATGTTAGCCTAAATGCTGCTATATTCAAAGATGCTTTATTATCTTAACCACATCAGCAGATTATCAGTGTGTTTCTTCCAATTCAATTTATTATTAGTGCACACACCCAGTAATTTTTAATATTCTGCCTTAGCAAAAGACTTCTGTTCAAAGTCTATGTATATCTATGGTGTTATGCCATTTACTGTACAAAATTGTGTGTAGTGTGTTTTCTCAAAATTTCATGAGAGTCCATTTGCAGAGAACCACTTAATAATTTTCTGAAAGACATTATTTACAATTTCCTCATCTGATTCTTGTTTGTTGGGTATGATTACTATACTCGTATCATCAGCAAAAATAGCTAGGTTTGCATCTTCATGAATATAGAGTGGCAAACCATTAATATATATTAAGAACAAAAGGGACCCAAGACTGAACCACGTGCAACAACATTCTTGACGCCTCCTCAGTTAGAGGACTCTGCTGATTTTTGCAGACTATCTGTACTGTTAATTTAAACCTTCTGCATTTTTCCAGTTAGATATGAATTCAAACATTTGCGCACTATCCCACTCAGTTGCCCTGGTTCCCTTTCAACAATATTCCAAATTGTTTTAATTTTAATGTCAGAGGTGCTTATCTCAAACATAATGTACACACTTCTGAACTTTTCAGTAACTTTCCTTAGTACAGTTCAGTAGTTTTTATAATGTTTCATTGTTTCTGGATTATTACTCTTTCTAGCTGTAAGATACACTTTTCTTTTCTGTTTACTAGAATTTTTATCCCTTTAGTAAGCCATGGATTTTTTGACAGTTTCTTATAATTATATTTCACTCTTTTCTTAGGGTTACTATTTTCAGATGTATTCACAAAGGTATCATGAAATAGGTCAAATTTTAAAGTATCCTCAGGTTCCCTGTACACCTCATCTCAGTCCAACTGTTGGAAGCTTTCCCTGAAATCTACAATTCTTAAATCGTTAATTGAACACACTATTTTGGAGGACTGTATTGAATTACTCTTTGAGTTATGTCATATACTATAACTAGCTGTGCATCAAGATCAGACAGACCATTCTTAAGAGAAAATTTATTTTGGTCTTAAAAACATTATCTATCAGCATGCTGCTTTCCTGTACCACCCAAGTAGGAAAATGAATTACTGATGTCAAAGTGAAAGAACCAAGTAATATTTCAAGGTCAAGCTTTCTACTGGACTTTATCAGTAAAGCTGCATTGATATCACCACAAACTATAATTTGCTTCCCTCTGTCTGACAGATAGCACAACAAAAAATCCAAGTTTTTCAAAAATAACTGAATATTTCCCAATGAGGAACTATACACAGCTACAATTATATAGGTACCATTATTTAGTTTAAGCTCACACACACATTCTTCTATATGTTGCTCCACACAAAATTTTTTAGTTTCTTAATTTTTCACACTATGATAAATTTTAACATTGGCATCTCATCCCATTGGCTCTGAAAGTGCCAGATGGCCAACCACTTCTGATAGCCAGCATGGGAACCTACCACTCACTCCTTATTCTATACATACTGCAGCGCTACTACATTTACTTCACATATGTGAAATAGCAAAACTGGAAATAAAATAAAATGCTCTCATATCGGAAAATAGGGGCACCTTACAAAGGTATCAGACAGCGACAGCATTAACAATGTGCTAAGAAAATAGCCTGATAAAGAGCATGGAACCGAAATAAGTTTGTAGCATGTAAAAATAACATTGTATAAAAGGTCTTTGAATATAGCATTGTTTTGGCTCATCATGTGTTTCTGAAAATATTACTGGGATGCCAAAAACTGAGTGCTTTAACGTTCTGTAAATATTTTATTGTTTTTGTTATTATTTTATTACTATTATTATTTTCAGAGTAATCATTTGTGGAGTTATTAATACTTTCATGTTGATATGAAGTGAGAGTTAAATGTATTATGGATTAATTTGCAATAAACCTATATGAGACAGCAACAATATTATTAGTTTCGCCTACCGCAGAATAATATCACATGAAACATAAATGAGTGAAAAGATCTAAAATACATTAATGTACTGACTCCTCTATCCCCAAAGTTGGCAATTAATCTTATGGCAACTGTCACAAAACCTAAATATTTTAGCAGATCTAGTATATGTTTTTTTCCAATTTAAGTTTAATCTACATGCACATCTAAGAACTTACAATTTTCTACCCTTTTTATTACTTATTGCTATACTAGGTTAATAGGAGGTGGTATATTTTTGACAGTACAAAACTGGCTCTGGAAGTACAGCATTTTTTAAAGTTCAGTGTTAACCCATTTGTGCAAAACTATTCAGTAAGTTTCAGCAAAACGCCATTTACTATTTCCTCTCTTGATGTGTCTTTGCTCAGCTCCACAACAATGTGTCTTGACTTGTGTCTTGACTTATTTGAGAAAACGGTGAGGACGCAAAACCTGAATCTATAGTATTTGCAAGATTGTGTCCTCTAATTTCGGAATCCTGAGGCGAGCTGTTGCCGACCGATCGATCGATAATGCTTCCCTGTTCACTAATTGTTTCAGTGTCTACACCATTATTTGCCGCCCGCTCCATTTCCCTATGCACAATTACCAAATTACTACTTTGAATGTCTGTTAATTCATTACACGGTGGTGCTGACAAGCTACGCTCGTCGTCATTATAATTTCTCAATTTACTTTGGAGCCTAGTGTCACGTTTTTCACAAGTGATAATTATCACGTATTTCACATGATAACAAGAAAAGAACAATCTGAAGAGGAAAAATAGGAAAACACATTAACATAGCACTGAAAATAATATATAGTTAATTGCAAGCGCAGCTGCGAAATACTTGGTGCAAATCTACATGCATGCCACAACTGTTTTAGTACAACAATGAAAAACTACAACTACAAAGGAAATTCTCTCTACAATTACGCTCTAGCAATAAACAATAGCTACACTAATTACACAAACTACAAGAAAACATCAGAAGATTCCAGTGAGGTATCCTCGGCTAAGGGTCGACATATGAAACATCCCCTTAGAAAAATTTTAAATGAATTACTGTGCTGGTAAACCCCTTACGTCATTTAATTTTCAAATAGCTGAGCAGAACTGAACGTACTCAGACATTTCTCTCTTTACTTATTTTGATCGTCACTAAACTGACACACAATATTTTTAGCGCAGCGGAATCTGACTTTCAGTAATCCATACAAAAGAATGGCTGCGACTAACAATAACCTGTACCTTTCATGAATCACTTACCTCACAAAAATCTTCGTTACTCGAAATCTGCAATACAGCGAGCGCCAATACTGCCAGCTAAATAAAGGATTCTAACTACTGAAGGCACTAACTACTAATAGGCATAGTTAGCAAATGAAAGATTTTGATGGAGAAGAAACAATGTATTTACCTTAATAGTGTTCAAAAGTCATAATATATATATATATATCAGTTCATGACATCCAGACTTACAAATTTCCTTTTTCTGACGGACACGCGTCCAGATCGTCCGCTCTCAAAACTTTGCCATCTCTCTCCCCACATCCACCACTGCTGGCGGCTCACCGTCAACTGCGCAACGCTACGCGCTGTTCACATCCAACTGCCCAACACTACAATAGCAAATATTCCAACAACGCAAACCAGCCTCAGACTGCACACAGCACAGTCAGTGATTTTCATACAGCGCGCTACGTGGCGTTACCAACATAAAAACCTAAACAGCCTACTTAAACTGATAACATTCGAATTCCTACCACTCCAATCATCCCCGGATGCTCTCCATAGCCGGGGGTTAAGCACTCTGTCATACATGTGCCTCTACGACTGCGTCAGCGGGTGCAGCGGTAATTTTCACCGACTTCTTTATCGCTGGCGGTGTACATGGGGGCGGGCGCGCTGTGTGGGGACCTCGGGACAGGAGCACGCAGAATGTGCGAGTGTTTTCAACTATCTCCGACATCTAGCCACGTCAACTAATACCACTCGGATTGGATCGTGATTTAAGTGTGTCGTGTTTAGAGCTTCTAAATACGTCGCAGTGCACTCTGACTTGCGGTGATATTTGCTGTTGTCTTTATTCTATCGCGCACTACAACCATCCTCATCCTCCTTCTGCCTGACATATCGAAGAGAACCAATCTTGGAATTCTATTGTACTCGAAAACTCCCAATCACGGCATCAGATTCCTAATTCATGACTAACTCTGTCGACTATAGTGCTTGAAAAACCCAGTCGCGACGTTAGATTCCCGATTGATCAATTTATTATTACTGATAGTTGTAATGCGTTCGGTTGTGAGTCCCTCTCCCGGGCGGTGCGGACGGGGGCTACACTGTAGACGGTGAATGGCGCGCGCCTCGCGATCGCTAATTTATACACTCCTGGAAATGGAAAAAAGAACACATTGACACCGGTGTGTCAGACCCACCATACTTGCTCCGGACACTGCGAGAGGGCTGTACAAGCAATGATCACACGCACGGCACAGCGGACACACCAGGAACCGCGGTGTTGGCCGTCGAATGGCGCTAGCTGCGCAGCATTTGTGCACCGCCGTCGTCAGTGTCAGCCAGTTTGCTGTGGCATACGGAGCTCCATCGCAGTCTTTAACACTGGTAGCATGCCGCGACAGCGTGGACGTGAACCGTATGTGCAGTTGACGGACTTTGAGCGAGGGCGTATAGTGGGCATGCGGGAGGCCGGGTGGACGTACCGCCGAATTGCTCAACACGTGGGGCGTGAGGTCTCCACAGTACATCGATGTTGTCGCCAGTGGTCGGCGGAAGGTGCACGTGCCCGTCGACCTGGGACCGGACCGCAGCGACGCACGGATGCACGCCAAGACCGTAGGATCCTACGCAGTGCCGTAGGGGACCGCACCGCCACTTCCCAGCAAATTAGGGACACTGTTGCTCCTGGGGTATCGGCGAGGACCATTCGCAACCGTCTCCATGAAGCTGGGCTACGGTCCCGCACACAGTTAGGCCGTCTTCCGCTCACGCCCCAACATCGTGCAGCCCGCCTCCAGTGGTGTCGCGACAGGCGTGAATGGAGGGACGAATGGAGACGTGTCGTCTTCAGCGATGAGAGTCGCTTCTGCCTTGGTGCCAATGATGGTCGTATGCGTGTTTGGCGCCGTGCAGGTGAGCGCCACAATCAGGACTGCATACGACCGAGGCACACAGGGCCAACACCCGGCATCATGGTGTGGAGAGCGATCTCCTACACTGGCCGTACACCACAGGTGATCGTCGAGGGGACACTGAATAGTGCACGGTACATCCAAATCGTCATCGAACCCATCGTTCTACCATTCCTAGACCGGCAAGGGAACTTGCTGTTCCAACAGGACAATGCACGTCCGCATGTATCCCGTGCCACCCAACGTGCTCTAGAAGGTGTAAGTCAACTACCCTGGCCAGCAAGATCTCCGGATCTGTCCCCCATTGAGCATGTTTGGGACTGGATGAAGCGTCGTCTCACGCGGTCTGCACGTCCAGCACGAACGCTGGTCCAACTGAGGCGCCAGGTGGAAATGGCATGGCAAGCCGTTCCACAGGACTACATCCAGCATCTCTACGATCGTCTCCATGGGAGAATAGCAGCCTGCATTGCTGCGAAAGATGGATATACACTGTACTAGTGCCGACATTGTGCATGCTCTGTTGCCTGTGTCTATGTGCCTGTGGTTCTGTCAGTGTGATCATGTGATGTATCTGACCCCAGGAATGTGTCAATAAAGTTTCCCCTTCCTGGGACAATGAATTCACGGTGTTCTTATTTCAATTTCCAGGAGTGTATGATCGGTAGGATTCTTTTTTCATGAGATGCGTTTAGATGAACGTCGTGGTGGAGGAGGGTGTTTGTGCACTCAAACGCTGCTGCGTGCAAGATCTCGGATATATTTAGCGCCACAATCTAAATCTTGTGGAAATGCTATTACTTGGTTTGCATAATGTTTTTGTGTGATACTCAAACTTTGAAAACATGTTTTATTACGAAGAAGGATCATTGTAAGGTGGAGGTGAATGTTTCAAGCGAGCTATTTGACTCCTGTAAATTGTTAAGCAGTTAATTTGAAAGGGTAATGCAAATGGCTTATTTCACTCTATTTTTGATATCGGAATTGCGTGAGCTCTCCCTTTGTCTCCAGTACCAGCCAATAGGAACACTGTATTCTGAGGAGAGATGCAAACGTCCATCTGAATGTTTCGAAACGTTGGGTCACACGGACAATCAGGGAGTGGCTTCATGAGAAAGACAGAAACAGGAAACGAGTCTGGTATTTCACGATCAACAGAATACCGCCACCTGATGCTTTGTTTGGAGGCCTCTAGATCAAAGGATGCCAATATGTGGTGCTTTCTCGGTGGTGTTTACTATCGTGATCTGTAATTAGGACACTGGGCGGTTTTAGCCTTTGTTGCAGTGCCCTGACGATAGGCATCCTTTCATGATCTGTAGACCATTTTTGCACTGTCAGTGCAACATGACAGCTGTATGTTTCTCGAAGTTACAAAAAAAAAAAAAAAAAAAATTCCGCTGAAATTCTAGTAATTTGTCCATGTGCTGAGACCGAGCGAGGTGGCGCAGTGGTTAGCACACTGGACTCGCATTCGGGAGGACGACGGTTCAATCCCGTCTCCAGCCATCCTGATTTAGGTTTTCCGTGATTTCCCTAAATCGTTTCAGGCAAATGCCGGGATGGTTCCTTTGAAAGGGCACGGCCGATTTCCTTCCCTATCCTTCCCTAACCCGAGCTTGCGCTCCGTCTCTAATGACCTCGTTGTCGACGGGACGTTAAACACTAACCACCACCACCACCATCCATGTGCAGAAAGTGACAGTGGGTTTCGAAACCTGTCATGAACTTTCAGAAGTGTAATAGTTCTGATTTTCCCATCTGTGCTTGGACACCAGGACACCAGTGTGCTTTGAAAGCTGAGGAAGATTAATAATAAGAGCCTTAACATCCCTGACTCTGGCAGCAAATACTGTATAAACTATGCCTACTCAGCGTTTCCAAGCGGGCTCAGAATAAAAAAGCGCCGCATTTGTTTAAATATTTTACACTGTGACCGATTTACTGACAAATTCTTTAAATAAACTATATTCCATACACCATCTTGTATTCTGTAAATTGTTTAAATAAACAGTATTCCATATACTGCAGTCAATTTCCTGACAAATTCTTTAACTACGTAAATGAACTATTTTCGCAACATCGCCTGGTGTGACGTAAATTGTTTAAATAAACAATATTCCACACATTACCTAAATTGTTTAAACAATGCTCCATACACTGCAATCGATTTCCTAAAAATTATTTATCTAAATAAATAACCTATGTTTCATACACCGCCTTGAATGCAATAAATTGTTTAAATAAACTTTTTTCCACACGTTATCTAAATTGTTTAAACAATATTCCGTACACTTTAATCGATTTCCCGCTAAATGACCGATCAACTTACTCTTTTTCCCACCAATTTCCGGGAGGGGGAGTGCTATGGGGTTTCCCAGGTGGTGGATTTAATTAATTGATCGATTTAATGAATTAGTCAATCAAACTGATATCAAAAGTGTGCTTGTATCGACGAGGGAAGTTTCCTGATGGATGGAGGAGGAGGTGGAGGGGATGGTGGAGGAGGGGGAGGGATGAGGGAACAGTAGTTTGAAGACCTGTCAATCAAAAGGAAGGATTATCCGCAGAGGATCATAACCTGTCAATCAAAAGGATGGATTATCCCCTGGAGTTCTTAATCCTCTTAGCAGAACAACAGGTTAACACGTTCGCTACCATCGGCGCACCAGTGCGCCCGGCCGATACTGGTGCACATGCCGTGGACGCGCCTGCGCGGCGTGAGACTCAGCTGTTGCGAGGCACCACGGTGTAGTCGGTTACAGCCGTTCGGTGTGGTTTATTGCGCAGGCACTCTAAGAACGTATTGTTTTCAGTTTTTACGGGTGCGGTTCGCGTTTTTTCCCTACAGTTTTTCTCTGTTGTGGGACTGAAAATGGAAAACAATCGTGACACGGCGGGCCTTTCAGAACCTATGAAACGTAAAATACGGGACACAATAAACGCGCAAAAACTAACAGATGCGGAATTATTATGAATATTGGAAGAAAGTGATTCGGAAACGGAATTGGCCAGTGTGGAGGACTGATGGTAATCCAGTGAAGAGTCTGACGGAGCCGAGTTTGCTTTAGATGAGACTGTAGAAATGGCTGTGAATCCAAGCGACAGGGAAAGGGCAGAAGAAGTGGTTGTTGTTGTTGTGGTCTTCAGTCCTGAGACTGGTTTGATGCAGCTCTCCATGCTACTCTATCCTGTGCAAGCCTCATCATCTCCCAGTACCTGCTGCAGCCTACATCCTTCTGAATCTGTTTAGTGTATTCATCTCTTGGTCTCCCTCTACGATTTTTACCCTCCATGCTGCCCTCCAGTACTAAATTGGTGATCCCTTGATGCCTCAGAACATGTCCTACCAACCGATTCCTTCTTCTAGTCAAGTTGTGCCACAAACTCCTCTTCTCCCCAATTCTATTCAATACCTCCTCATTAGTTATGTGATCTACCCATCTAATCTTCAGCATTCTTCTGTAGCACCACATTTCGAAAGCTTCTATTCTCTTCTTCTCTAAACTATTTATTGTCCATGTTTAACTTCCATACATGGCTACACTCCATACAAATACTTTCAGAAACGACTTCCTGACACTTAAACCAATACTCGATGTTAACAAATTTCTCTTCTTCAGAAAAGCTTTCCTTGCCATTGCCAGTCTACATTTTATATCCTCTCTACTTCGACCATCATCAGTTATTTTGCTCCCCAAATAGCAAAACTCCTTTACTACTTTAAGTGTCTCATTTCCTAATCTAATTCCCGCAGCATCATCCGACTTAATTCGACTACATTCCATTATCCTCGTTTTGCTTGTGTTGCTATTCATCTTATACCCTCCTTTCAAGACGCTGTCCATTCCATTCAACTGTTCTTCCAAGTCCTTTGCTGTCTCTGACAGAATTACAATGTCATCGGCGAACCTCAAAGTTTCTATTTCTTCTCCATGGATTTTTATACCAACTCCGAACTTTTCTTTTGTTTCCTTTACTGCTTGCTCAATATACAGATTGAATAGCATTGGGGAGAGGCTACAACCCTGTCTCACTCCCTTCGCAACCACTGCTTCGCTTTCATGTCCCTCGACTCTTATAACTGCCATCTGGTTTCTGTACAAATTGTAAATAGACTTTCGCTCCCTGTATTTTACCCCTGCCACCTTCAGAATTTCCAATCAACATTGTCAAAAGCTTTCTCTAAGTCTACAAATACTAGAAACGTAGGTTTGCCTTTCCTTAAACTTTCTTCTAAGATAAGTCGTAGGGTCAGTATCGCCTCACGTGTTCCAACATTTCTACGGAATCCAAACTGATCTTCCCCGAGGTCGGCTTCTACCAGTTTTTCCATTCGTCTGTAAAGAATTCGCGTTAGTATTTTGCAGCTGTGACTTATTAAACTGATAGTTCGGTAATTTTCACCTCTGTCAACACGTTTTTTCTTTGGGTTTGTAATTATTATATTCTTCTTGAAGTCTGAGGGTATTTCGCCTGTCTCATACATCTTGCTCATCAGATGGTAGAGGTTTGTCAGTACTGGCTCTCCCAAGGCTGTCAGTAGTTCTAACGGAATGTTGTCTACTCCCGGGGCCTTGTTTCGACTTAGGTCTTTCAGTGCTCTGTCACACTCTTCACGCAGTATCATATCTCCCATTTCATCTTGATCTACATACTCTTCCATTTCCATAATATTGTCCTCAAGTACATCGCCCTTGTATATACCCTCTATATACTCCTTCCACCTTTCTGCTTTCCCTTCTTTGCTTAGAACTCGGTTTCCACCTGAGCTCTTGATATTCATGCAAGTGGTTCTCTTTCTCCAAAGGTCTCTTTAATTTTCCTGTAGGCAGTATCTATCTTACACCTAGTGAGATAAGCCTCTACATCCTTACATTTGTCCGCTAGCCATCCCTGCTTAGCCATTTTGCACTTCCTGTCGATCTCATTTTTGAAACGTTTGTATTCCTTTTTGCCTGCTTCACTTGCTGCATTTTTGTATTTTCTCCTTTCATCAATTAAATTCAGTATCTCCTCTGTTACCCAGGGATTTCTACTAGCCCTCGTCTTTTTACCTACTTGATCCTCTGCTGCCTTCACTATTTCATTCCTCAAAGCTACCCATTCTTCTTCTACTGTATTTCTTTCCCCCATTCCTGTCAATTGTTCCCTTATGCTCTTCCTGAAACTGTGTACAACCTCTGGTTCTTTCAGTTTATCCAGGTCCCATCTCCTTAAATTCCCACCTTTTTGCAGTTTCTTCAGTTTTAATCTACAGTTCATAACCAATAGATTGTGGTCAGAGTCCACATCTGCCCCTGGAAATGTCTTACAATTTAAAATCTGGTTCCTAAATCTCTGTCTTACCATTATATAATCTATCTGAAACCTTTTAGTATCTCCAGGGTTCTTCCATGTATACAACCTTCTTTCATGATTCTTGAACCAAGTGTTAGCTATGATTAAGTTATGCTCTGTGCAAAATTCTACCAGGCGGCTTCCTCTTTCATTTCTTAGCCCCAATCCATATTCACCTTCTCTTCCTTTTCCTACTGTCGAATTCCAGTCACCCATGACTATTAAATTTTCATCTTCCTTCACTACCTGAATAATTTCTTTTATCTCATCATATATTTCATCAATTTCTTCATCATCTGCAGAGCTAGTTGGCATATAAACTTGTACTACTGTGGTAGGCGTGGGCTTCGTGTCTATCTTGGCCACAATAATGCGGTCACTATGCTGTTTGTAGTAACTTACCTGCACTCCTATTTTTTTATTCATTATTAAACCTACTCCTGCATTACCCCTATTTGATTTTGTATTTATAACCCTGTATTCACCTGACCAAAAGTCTTGTCCCTCCTGCCACCGAACTTCACTAATTCCCACTATATCTAACTTTAACCTATCCATTTCCCTTTTTAAATTTTCTAACCTACCTGCCCGATTAAGGGATCTGACATTCCACGCTCCTATCCATAGAACGCCAGTTTTCTTTCTCCTGATAACGATGTCCTCTTGAGTAGTCCCCGCCAGGAGATCCGAATGGGGGACTATTTTACCTCCGGAATATTTTACCCGAGAGGACGCCATCATCATTTAATCATACAGTAAACTGCATGCCCTCGGGAAAAATTACGGCTGTAGTTTCCCCTTGCTTTCAGCCGTTCGCAGTACCAAAACAGCAAGACGGTTTTGGTTAGTGTTACAGGGCCGGATCAGTCAATCATCCAGACTATTGTCCCTGCAACTACTGAAAAGGCTGCTGCCCCTCTTCTGGAACCACACGTTTGTCTGGCCTCTCAACAGACACCCCTCCGTTGTGGTTGCACCTACGGTACGGCTGTCTGTATCGTTGAGGCACGCAAGCCTCCCCACCAACGGCAAGGTCCATGGTTCATTGGGGGAGGTAAGAAGTGGAAACAAGTGGTAACGTAGCTGATACAAGTGTTGCATGGGAAAGCGAGCCAGTTGGAATGCTAAATTGCCCGTTTATAAGAAATGAGGGACTGCTAATTCAACCAATGGGAAGCACTCCCTTAGATTATTTTCGTCTTTTGCTGACGAATTCCTATTGAAAGTTGTAGAAGGAACAAATCGAAACGCAATTGAATTATTCCTTTCTGTGGGAACCAAAGAACAATCACGAATAAATTGTTGGAAAGATGTGACTGTTGGAGAATTGTTAGTGTTCTTGGGAGTTTTCCTGCACATGGGAAATGTAAAGATGAGGAAGTTGCAGGACTATTGGAGAAAGGATCCTTATTTCACGTGAAAGGAATTGGCGATGGTATTTCAAGAAATCGTATTGTTCTAAAACTACGTTCATTGCATTTTTCTGAAAATCCAAAACAGGGCGAACCAAAACCATACGACAGGTTTTATAAAATACGTCCAGTTATCAATTTTTCAATGAAAGGATGTGCCAAATGCACTACCGTGGACGGGAACTGTCACTGGACGAATCAATGATCCTTTGGCGTGGAAGATTACTTTTCCGCCAATACATCAAAAATAAAAAAACACAAATATGGCATAAAGCTATATATTTCGACAATTCCCACTGGAATGGTCCTAAAATTCGCGGTATACACTGGCATGCTGGACGATTTAGGAGGAAGAGGCCATGCGCAAAAAATTGTTCTTCATTTGCTGGATGAAAAGTTGAATGCTGGTCACCACTTGTACATGGACAATTACTATAATAGCTTCACATTGGCTAAGTTGCTCCTGGATAAGAAGACTTACTGCGCGGGAACTCTGAGGGCGAATAGGAAGGATACACCCAAGAAATACAGAATGCAAAATTACGAAAAGGTGAAGACGTTAACAGATTTGTGGAAGGAGTTATGATAGATAAGTGACGTTATAAGAGGGAGGTTTGGTACATTTCTAATGCATTTACAAATTAAATGGTTGAGGTTGAAAACAAAAGAAAGGAGAAGAAATCTAAGCCCATGGCCATTATAAACTACAGTAAATTTATGTCGGGAGTTGATCGGCCCGATCAGATGTTATCATATTACCTCTCGGAACGAAAAACCATACGCTGGTACAAGAAACTTTTTATCCACGTTATGGAAATGATGCTGCCAAACGCACATGCCCTACACAATAAATATTCTGGCACAAAAATGCCCCTCCAAAAATTCAGACTCAGTGTAATAGGAGCACTATTGCCACAAAAGCAGGTAGAACGGCCAGTCAGAAATCCTCAACATGTTGTGGTAAAACGAGAATCAATTTGAAAATCAAAAACACCGAGAAAAGAGTGCAGATTATGCGCCAGCTGAGGACAACGAACAGACACGATTTAAGAGTGCCCAGATTGCTCAAATAAGGCAGGGTATTGTTTGAATTGTTGTGTTATTCACCACCTCTAAAGGCAGATAGCACTTTCGTTGTTCATTCATTTTTCGACAGTTATGTGTAGGTACTATTCTTGAACTTTGTATTTATTTTATTTGTTTGAGTGTAATCGGTAAAGTTCTTGATTGTATCTTTTCTGAGGTTTGACATACATTGTATTTCAAAAGTTTCTTCAAGATCTTGTGTTTGTTTTTGAATACTGTTTCTATTATATTTTTTGTTCAATAAATATATCGTTTGTCAGTAAGATGTTTCGTTTTATTTTTGAATATAAAATAGAAGTCTAATACTCTAAACTGTCACAATTTTCAGCAAAAATAAACGAGACGCACTAGCGCATCCATGGCCACCCACTACAGAATGTGGCCTAATATGCCACTGACGCCTTAGTGCACCCCAAAAGAAATTTGACTCACAAGAGTAAATTTCATCTTTTACTTATAAAATAAATACATTTTATATTACTTTTAGCAATACAGTTTGAGATTCTATTAAAAAAAGAATTGGTTATGTGGCAACGCAAGGCCAATTACATTGGCAGCGAGCGTGTTAAGGACCTGTCATTCAAAGGAGAACAGCAGGTTTGCCCCCTTAATGTACACTTGCCTCTGATGTAGGCAACCCGCACTAACAAATTGCACTGATGCCGCCCTTGTCCCACCTCAGTTAGTGAGTGCCTCGATCAAATGTTCACAGGTAATGCAGAGACAGGTCTTTTAAGAGGTCATAGTCAGTATGATATTTTACGTTATATAGAAGCATGTGCTGTTCTGAACAGACTACCAGACGTATTTTCCTGGGTAGTGTTACTTAAGCCTTAAAGAGGAAGAGACCATGAACTTTTGTAATGAGTAACAGCGCTCCATCACTGTCTACCCAGCATCAGAGGAAACAAGTAAATTATGACTGACATCAGTACTAGGTATGGAAAGCATGACATTCCCAGGCGTACCAAGATCGTGACTCCTGAGTTTTTTCTGAGTACCAGTCCTGGCTTGGTGAGCACTTTGCCAGAGAAAGGGGAGACTGCGCCACATGTCAATAGCTCCATAGAGTGTACAAAGCAGAGGACGACAGTCTCATCCGGTGGATGACACCCAACGTTCCAAAGCGTGAAGACCAACGAGAGCACTGCCAGAACCAAGGAGGCCACTTTTGCCGAGTGGTGCAGCGCTATGGGTACGGAGCCATGGACTGCGATTAGTGGGTTGCGTTTCATGATGCGTAGCTTCAACAATAACAGCATCAGGCACAATTAATAATGCCCAGTAGTATCTAACTAATCACTTTACCCTTTTTTGCCAATACTAGTAACATCTTTTCATTATTTTTGACATTAGTTTATAGTTGGATAGTACTTTGCCCTTCCCAGCCTTATTCGCTCTTTCACATCTATCCTTCCCCCATCTCTGGTTCAATTTATTTTCATCAACTACAGTTCAGAAGTGTGATAGAATGTTGGACTTCGGCTGTACAGATAACTACTTATAAATGGTAAACAAGCTATCAGATTTTGCTTATAAGATTCTCAACATCAGTTCGAATCTGCAATCGTTTTGACTGGAAAGAGATTTTTATGATGTACATCGTTTTCCGGCACAACTAAGATTATGATAAGTGGTTTGTCCTGTAACTACGAAGTATCCTGGTACTATTCAAGATTGAAGAGAAAAAAAGTTCCCTTCTCCTCTCATTGCCTCTAGACTAGAAAAAACACAGAAAATGTTCGTGTGTTAAAAACTAGAGTTTAGATGATCCTTGTTCCTCTATTCTTGGCACGCCGCCGGACTCCAATCGGGACCGCTGGGTGGTTGGACGGTGCACTACCGGCTGTAACCATACACAGTGGCGTGACAGCCCCAGTCATCCGTCACTGAGTGTTGACGCTCGGCCTCTGGGTTCTTAGACGTCCCACTCTAAACCGCTAGCAGCGGGCGTCCTTAGTTTCACCAGTTGTATGGCCCGTCGACAAATAAAGAAGTGAAGTCAGTTTATTGTTTATTCACCGTAATCGATAAAAAGCGCGACTTCCCGTATAATCTTGTATTGTATTGTATGTTAACTGGGGACCTAGAAACGTCGGAGAGGCTCCGTCCCCGCCGCAGCCGCAGTGGTCCACAACCCCACGACGACTACCGCAGTCCACTTCACCCCTCTTCCGCCCCACACCGAACCCAGGGTTATTGTGCGGTTCGGCCCCCGGTGGACCCCCCAGGAAAGTCTCACACCAGACGAGTATGACCCCTATGTTTGCGTGGTTGAGTAATGGTGGTGTACGCGTACGTGGAGAACTTGTTTGCGCAGCAATCGCCGACATAGTGTAACTGAGGCGGAATACGGGGAACCAGCCCGCATGCGCCGAGGCAGATGGAAAACAACCTAAAAATCATCCACAGACTGGCTGGTTCACCGGACCTCGGCACAAATCCGCCGGGCGGATGCGTGCCGGGGACCAGGCGGTCCTTCCCGCCCGGAAAGCCGTGCGTAAGACCGCACGGCCAACCGGGCGGGCTCCCATATAACCTTATATGCCTGTGGGACATACTGATTCCAATTTCATCTTTATGAGAGCACATTTTATTTATTTTCAGTATAGAGAAAAATATTTTCTATAGATGAAGAATGATGTGAGTACAAGAATGCTATTTGATGTGTCAAACTTTACTGAAACTTCCCAGGTGGAGGTCGCGACACAACATGCGCTGATGACGGCACACTTAGCTTATTGATCTCTTTCGGACTTCAGGAAAGATGACATGTAGACAAGGGAATATTATAATTATACCGACAGATAGCACAGACAATGCAATGGCTACAGAAGGAGCGATCACGAGATGGACACAGGGAAGCAGTATCATCGTCAACAGCGAGATTCAAATGGGACATTGAGTGACATTCTGTGGTGTTCAGCAATGAGTCTCACTTCTGTTTGTGGCTGTCAGACGCTATATGTAAGTAGACGAGCTGCTGAGAGGTCATAGGAAGTGGCGATTCTCGACATCCACAACTCGCAATCTCCTGAAATCATCATGTGGGGAGCTCTTGGCTACGATAAGACGGTTGATTTGGGAGTTATTCAAAGGAGTGTATTTGCTCGCCAAGAGGTGGCAGGAATGGTACACCCTGTTGTCATACCTTTCATGACCAGGGTACCAAATGACATTCTTGGTTCACTCGATAAACCCATACATTTGTATGCCTGGGTTGTGATTTGTCATTCTTACAGAGCGTCTGGGATGCAATGAGAAGATGAATACTTTCTTAGCCACTTCCAGCCAGCAGTCTTCAAGAATTGAGACAGAATGAGTAAAGGCATGACAAGAAATTTCTCAAGATGACATTCGGAATACAAGAGTGTATTCGTGCACCTCATACTGATGTTGATGAACGTTCAATCACTTAAAACCCGTTATGTTATGAATATCTCGCAAAAGTTTCGTAAATACGGGTCTGGTGCCTTATGCTCTATCAGCTTACTTTTCTGTCATTGTATGTCATGAGGATGAATGATGAGTGCTTGTACCGTTAGTCTGATACATCTTTACTGGCTGCAAATGATTACTCCAGGCGCGGTGTGCACCACCAGATACCTGAGAGCGTCTCTGTGCTTAGATTTGAAGGGAACAGGGATTGAAAATTTAGTAAATGCAGGCATGGCCTACCAGGATCCATCACCCAACACGCAGATAAATCAACTAGAAGCCATCCACAACTTAATTTTATAACCGGTTTCCCTAGCCATACGCGAACGTCATTCGACAATCCGAGCCCAGGTGGCCCGTTAGGGGAGTTAAAAGTATCCCTCGGTATTACAGATAAACAGTGTGACTGTTTTACTGAAGCGTAATTTTAACACCCAAACGAGTTGCCGTCCGAGCGAAGATTGTCTGATTATGCTCGTGTTGACGGGTAAAATTGCATTATTGTTTGCAGCCTGTAAATGTTTTATCTGTATGGTAGGGAATGAAAATACAAGCCTTGTGAAACCAGTAAAATAATTAGTCCGTTCGTAAGCGCACTTCTGTGAAATCATAATCTGTTGCTGGGTGACACTTCAGTACCATTTTACTCCATATTGTGCGTTTTAATATACTTAGATCCCCCATCGAATGCTCTCCACAATGTGATCGAGATATTGGTGCTCAAGCCTCTGCCATTCTTCGACTGCTCTTCTGGCGGCATTCGGTGTGAGAGGAGGGTCCCTGCAATGACGCGCTACTAGATTCAACGGCTCCCAAGTATGGTCAATCGTATTTATGTCTGCAGATACCGCAGACCACTCCATTCGGCAGCCTCCCGACTCCTGGAGGAAGATGGTCGCTGTATGATTTTGCATTGTTTTGTAAGGTGAGTTCATCACCGAAATGTTGACTGTAGTGCTGGACATGAGGTGTTTGGATCCAGTACCAATACTGCATGTCACTCAATTTACCCTCGATAGCGATGAGTGGATTCAGATATCCGTACATGTTATCGCCCAAAACACGACTGATCCAACTCAATGCTGAAACTGTAAGACGTTCATTGATGCAGATCTGACTCCAAAGTCGATCATTAGGTGTCAGACTCCAAAGTCGACCATCAGGTGTCAGACCAGTCCTATACTCGTCGGTGAAGATGCCATTATTGCAGTTTTCATTTGAGATGTTCTCTTGCCTACCTCTTTCATGCATTGATTGTAAGAATGTTTACACTATGGTTCGTAAAGACCTTTAAAGGCAAAGCTTGTCCTACGGAGATGGTTGCGTGCTGTTTGAGTCGATACAGCCACCTTAGTTGCGTTCAAAATGGCAGGGGGCACTTACGTTGCCTTCTCCTCGGGGTATCTACGAGGAATAATTTGTTGATCGTGGTCATCAGCGTTCACTAAGAGACAGAATTTTAACGTTTTGTGTCTCACGATAATGGTTTGCCTATAGCTGTGATGTACGCCACTTTGCTGGCCATCCGCCTTCCGTGGAGTGGCAACGTGCGTATGGATTAAGCATGAAATGATCCATCTAGGCTTGTTCGCAAACTGAACAATGTTCATAAGACGCATTGTCGACTCACGACTGGAGACACAGCTCCCGCTGCTGAGAACGATGACTTAACTTTACCTCAGTGGCACAGGTGGTACATAGTGATTTCCTGGAGTGAATAAAGCATTGAGAAAGAGTTCCCACTATGAGAAGCACACGTACTATGCAAACCGTTAAGAGGATTCAAAAATGGTTCAAATGGCTCTGAGCACTATGGGACTTAACAGCTATGGTCATCAGTCCCCTAGAACTTAGAACTACTTAAACCTAACTAACCTAAGGACATCACACAACACCCAGTCATCACGAGGCAGGGAAAATTCCTGACCCCGCCGGGAATCGAAACCGGGAACCCGGGCGCGGGAAGCGAGAACGCTACCGCACGACCACGAGCTGCGGACAATATGATTCAGAACTGTTTTGTGTAGTCTATTGGAACTATCTGACGAAGGCCAGGAAATGGGGGAGTGGCGTACCAACCCACGCGTGGCCGATATAGTCTGTAGCGCAGCTCTTGTTCATGTGTACTGCTGATTCTCGTCTGTATTTCTCTTTAGATATGCAGGAAGTAGACGCCACAGAAATCGCGACTATTAATACGATCTCAAACCAGAAAACTCGTGTACGGGGGCTATTCAGAAAGAAAGTTCCGATCGTTCGCGAAATGGAAACCACTGCGAAAATCAAAAATGTTTTATTTGCAATAGTTAGTTACACCTTACAGCTGCTTTCCTACGTAGCCGCCGCTCCGACTTAGGCGTATGTCGTAGCGTTGTACCAACTTTTCAATACCCTCGTCATAGAAGGCAGCCGCCTGTGCTTTCCGCCAATCCTCTACGCTCGTTGTCTGTGCCAAAATGTGATCCTCATAGCTAGCGGTTCATTTCAGCTGAGCTGAAACTCAGGAAGACCAAATTACGCACTGTATTGTGGATGATGAAACACTTCCCATCGTAAACGCTGCAGGAGGATCTATATTGCCCCTACAGAGTGCGGCCGAGAACTGTCATGAAGAACGAAATGCATGACAGTTATATAATGTGGGCTGCAGGACATCAGGCGAAATCTCACACCAGGCCCTCATACTTGGCGGGGGACGTTATTTTCTAGGCAGTTTTTCATGTTCACTATGCTCTCAGAATTGAAAAGAGCGACGTGCTGCGATCGACGGGCATACTAGAGACATTACCAAACACATCTGTGTAAAACTTCATCGGATTTTCACAGTGGTTTCCATTTCGCCACCGATCGGAACTTATTTTCTGAACCGCCCTCGTACATAATAGAAATCGAAATGCCTCACTACTTCGTTTTAACGGGCGTTTGAGAGAATAGCACAAATTACGTCATATAATTGTATCAAATACGTTCCTGACACTTCCTGTATGGGTGCATTGCTAAACATAACAATGCTCCATATTAAACATTTCACTAAAATGACACTCCCATCGTCACTTCCCAAAAATTAAATACATTGTCGGGATTGACGAAAACAGTATCTGAGTGACAGAAGGCACGAGCAGTCGAGAACTGACAGCAATTACTATCTGATCAAAAGTATCTGGACACCCCTACGTAATGTGGAATTGACCACTAAATGTCAGCTGCGCTGGGTAGCCGTGCGATCTAGGGCATCTTGTAGCGGTTCGCGCGGCTGCCTCCGTCGGAGGTTCGAGTCCTCCCTCGGGCATGGGTGTGTGTGTTGTCCTTAGCATGAGTTAGTTTAAGCTAGATTAAGTAGTGCATAAGCCTAGGGACCGATGACCTCAGCAGTTTGGTCCCACAGTCCTTAGCACAAATTTCTAATTTTTTCTACTAAATGTCACGAGAGATGGACCCAGCAATACAGAAGGAGGCTGTGTTGTCAGTAGAGAAGCGTTAACGGAAGAATGGGTCGGTCTGGAGAGCTCAGTGGCGTCGATCGTGGACTAGTCACTGAATGTCACCAGGAATAAATCCATCAGGGACCTTTCAACTCTTCTAAGGCTGTCCAAGTAGATGTGATTGTCGAGTTGAAAGGTGAAGGAACAACCACACCTAGACCAAGCAGACCTCATGCACTGACGGAAAGGGACCGTCAAGCATTGAGGAATGTGGTCGTAAAAAACGCATGAAATCAGTGGGAGGAAAAACTCATGCGCTCTCAAGCGCTGCTATCAGGCCAACTGGCGCAATGACTGTGAGTAGGGAGCTAAAAAGAATTGAGGTACCATGGTCGGCCACTCGTTGCTGTAGTCAATGCCAAGCCACGTTTGTCTCCGGCCATCCTGATTTAGGTTTTCCGTGATTTCCCTAAATCGTTTCAGGCAAATGCCGGGATGGTTCCTTTGAAAAGGGCACGGCCGATTTCCTTCCCAATCCTTCCCTAACCCGAGCTTGCGCTCCGTCTCTGATGACCTCGTTGTCGACGGGACGTTAAACACTACACACCACCACCACCAAGCCACGTTTGTGGTGGCGTAAAGGCGTCGTCACTTGACAACGGGTGACTGGAGTGATGAATCACGCCATATGTAGAAATCCGATGGAAGGGTTCGAATTGTACGAATGCTTGAGAACGTTCCCTGCCTCATGTATAGTGCCAACAGTGACGTATGGAGAAGGCGGTTTTTCTTTGTGAGGTAGTTTTTCGTGGTTACGTTTTGGTCTTCTTATTGTGCTTAGGAAAACGGTAAATGCGGAAGGATAGAAACACATTTAACAGCAGTGTGTTCTGTGTACAGTAGAAGGACAGTTTAGAGACGATGATTGTTTGTATCAGCAAGACAATGCACCGCGTCATAACCCAAAGTCTGTGAGGCTATGCCGGCCGGTGTGGCCGTGCGGTTAAAGGCGCTTCAGTCTGGAACCGTGTGACCGCTACGGTCGCAGGTTCGAATCCTGCCTCGGGCATGGATGTGTGTGGTGTCCTTAGGTTAGTTAGGTTTAATTAGTTCTAAGTTCTAGGCGACTGATGACCTCAGAAGTTAAGTTGCATAGTGCTCAGAGCCATTTGAACCATTTTTTTGTGAGGCTATGATTTGAGGACAATAACATTCCTGAAATGGACTAGTCTGTCCAGAGTCCCGATTTGAACCCAATGTAAAACCACTGGAATGAGTTAAAACGTTGCCTTTGCTCCATGCCCCAGCGTCCATCACCAACTTCTCTGGTTTTTGACGTAGAAAAAGACAGGGCTGCCATTCCTTCGAAGCCTTGTCACGGTTCATTAAAAGAGTCCCTAGCAGAATTCAAGCCGTCATAAAGGAGAAGGGTGGACACACTCTATAATGTCCACTAACAAAACATTCTATCATATAGTGTATACCAGCAACAAATATCGGCCAGTCCTTAGCTGAGAACTCTGATACTCCTGAAATTAGATCGAATAAAGTACATTGCTGTAGAAGACTGGGCGAAAGTAACTGCACATCCGTAAGTTATTTAAAAGTAGCTTAGAGATTGCGATATCTTAATACACTGAAGAGCCAAAAAACTGGTACACCTGCCTAATATAGTGTAGGGCCACGCTACCACGCAGAAGTGCCGCAACACGACGTGGCATTGACTCGAATAATATCTAAAGTAGTGCTGGAGGGAACTGACATCATGAATCCTGTAGGGCTGTCCATAAATCCGTCAGAGTAAGGGTGGGTGGGAGTGGGAGGGGGGGGGGGGTGATCGCTTCTGAACAGCACGCTGCAAGGCATCCCAGATATGCTCAGTAATGTTCATGTCTGGGGTGTTTGGTGGCCGGCCCCCCAGTAGTGTGTTCCTGGAGCCACTCTGTAGCACTTCTGGACGTGTGGGGTGTCGCATTGTCCTGTTGGAATTGCCCAAATCCGTCAGAATGCACAATGGACATGAATGGATGCAGATGATCAGAAAAGATGCTTACGTAGGTGTCACGTGTCACAGTCGTATTTAGACGTATTAGGTCCCATGTCACTCCAGTTGCACACGCCACACACCATTACACAGCCTCCACCAGTTTGAACAGTCCCCTACTGACATGCAGGGTCCATGAATTCATGAGGTTAACTCCCTACCCGTACACGTCCATCCACTAGATACAATTTGAAACGAGACTTGTCCGTCCAGGCAACATGTTTCCAGTCATCAACCGCCCAATGTCGGTGCTGACGGGCCCAGGAGAGGCGTAAAGCTTTGTGTCGTGTAGTCAAGGGTACACGAGTGGGCCTTCGGCTACGAAATCCCTATCGATTATGTTCCGTTGAATGATTCGCACGCTGATGCTTGTTGATGGCCCAGCACTGAAATCTGCAGCAACTTGTGGAATGGTTGCACTTCTGTCACATTGAACGATTCTCTTCAATCGTCGTTGGTTCCGTTCTTGATGGATCTTTTTCCGGCCGCAGCGATGTCGGAGATTTGATGTTTTACCCGATTCCTGATATTCACGGTACACTCGTGAAATGGTTGTACGGGGAAATGCCCACTTCATCGCTTCCTCGGAAATCCTGTGTCCTATCGCCCGATCCCCCGACTATAACACCGTGTTCAAACTCACTTCAATGTTGATAACCTGCTATTGTAGCAGCAGTAACCGATCTAGTAACTGCGTCAGACACTTGTTGTCTTATATAGGGGTTGCCGATCGCAGAGCCGTATTCTGCCTCTTTACATATTTCTGTATATAAATACGCATGCCTATACTAGTTTCTTTGGCGTTTCAGTGTATATTACGAAGTTTAAAAATCAGTAATACAGGTTGGTCTTGAAAGTATGGGGGAAGAAAGTTAGCAAAATACCGACGTTGTCTCATACTGTTGCCGGCCGCGGTGGTCATGCGGTTCTAGGCGCTCAGTCCGGAACCGCGCGACCACTGCGGTCGCAGGTTCGAATCCTGCCTCGGGCATGGATGTGTGTGATGTCCTTAAGTTAGTTAGGTTTAAGTAGTTCTAAGTTCTAGGGGACTGATGACCGCAGCTGTTAAGTCCCATAGTGCTCAGAGCCATTTGAACAATTTTTTCTCATACTGTTGATCAGCATGGAGCGTTCACAGTAGACTAATACAGCCGATGAAACAACAAAGTATTGAATAATGTAAGGTTGGCCGAATCTAGTCGGCAGAGGAATCTGGTAAATTTTACAAATTCCGACGTAATCGTCACATACGAAGTGGTGTAGGAAGTGCTGCCACATGGCGGTGACTGTTCGAAGCAGGTGTATGAGTTAGAAAGTGGAAAACATTGTCAGGTGTGTTCGCTGCTGCGTAAAAATTTGTGCTGTTTGTGGCAAGTTCTGAAAATATTCTACTTTGTAAAATAGCTTGGGCCCTTGTTTTTTGCTTGTTCTTCTTTGGCTCTGAGCACTATGGGACTTAACATCTGAGGTCATCAGTCCCCTAGAACTTAGAACTACTTAAACCTAACTAACCTAAGGACATCACACAAATCCATACCCGAGGCAGGATTCGAACCTGCGACCGTAGCGGTCGCGCGGTTCCAGACTGAAGCGCCTAGAACCGCTCGGGCACACCGCCGGCAATAGCTTCGGATTCAGATTAATATATACCTGATAATTCGTTTAGTAATTTGTTAAGCATCCGTTACACAATAAGTTTATATACTAGAGAGGAGGTTATGGTGTTACCGGCGCATAAATAAGCTTCCGCAACACTAACAATGTAGGGAAAGATAATCTGCGCTTTCGTCGAATCGCGTCAATACAGTCTGGGTAAAAAGGATCAATACTTTTACATCGATTCATTGCAATTATTATACTTTTTACGCCTTGTATTTTTTTTTGTCTTTTTATTGTAGATGGGATAATATATAAGAAACTCTGTTACTTTGTGGACCGTGGATCACCTGCAAAATGCGATTTAAGTTTTCTGAAAATATTCTGCGTTGTAAAATAGCTACGGATTCAGATTAATATATCTCTGATAATTCGTTTAGTTCAAAAATGTGTGTGAAATCTTATGGGACTTAACTGCTAAGGTCATCAGTCCCTAAGCTTACACACTACTTAACCTAAATTATCCTAAGGACAAACACACACACCCATGCCCGAGGGAGGACTCGAACCTCCGCCGGGATAAGCCGCACAGTCCATGACTGCAGCGCCTAAGACCGCTCGGCAAATCCCGCGCGGCAATTCGTTTAGTAATTTGTTAAGTATTCGTTACACAATACGTTTATATACCAGAGAGGAGATTATGGTGTTACCGGCGCGTAAATAAGCTTCTGCAACACTACCAATATGGGGAAAGAGAATCTGCGCTTTCGTCGAATCGCGTCAATACAGTCTGGGTGAAAAGGGGCAATACTTTTACTTCGATTCATTGCAATTATTATACTTTTTTGTCTTTTATTATTTTGCTGTCTTTTTATTGTAGATGGGATAATATAAAGGAAACTCTGTTACTTTGTGGACCGTGGATCACCTGCAAAATGCGATTAAAGTTCACCGGGAGGGTAGGAGTCAGCGCTATGCAGCGGAATTGCTTGGGGGTGTCACATTTATGTCTGCAGCCGCGCGGAGTAGCCCTGCGATCTGAGGCGCCTTCGGCTCCCCTCGTCGGAGGTTAGAGTCCTCCTCCGGTCATGGATGTGTGTGTTGTCCTAAACATAAGTTAGTTTAAGTTAGATTAAGTAGCATGTAAGCCTAGGGACCCGTGACCTCAGCAGTTTGGTCCCATAGGAACTTACCACAAATTTCCAAATAAAAAAATTTCCTGTCTACAAAGACAACTGCAAAATGGAAAGGATTCTCCAGATAGATCTTGTTGCCAAATGAACAACAAGTCCACAAGAAAAGTTTTTGCTGAAAAAGGGAGCAAAGCTGTTTATGTACAGATGTCTTCTAACATTCTGCGTGGTGTCTGTTTGTTCTATATCGTGTCTCCCTACCACTTTCGCGCAACGACGCTCTGAGCGTGTTTTTTAGGGAATTGACTAGTTTGAACCTGGGACCTGTTGCTGGTAAGGAGACGCCAGATCACACATGACATGTAGAGTTCAGAAGAGTTCAGTGAGACTAGCGATGATATAACCAAATACTTAATGATTTCAGCGTCAGCTCCACTGCACACCTTGTAAAAGAATCTTAATACTAACTAAATTTAGTGGAAGGGGTTCAAGGCTTTCCTATTTTTAGTTAGCTGGTAAAATAACGTCGAAAAAGCAGTTAAGTTTACCATTGGAAATTTTATTCTACTCACAAAACATTGTTTATAAATTGCACTATTGATAAAAGGAAATGTTTTAATACAGGATGGTAAAAACCAACTGCGTTCAACAAAAATGTGAACGAATATTCCCTGAATGGGTTTCCAAGTTCTACAATGGATCGAAGGATGACCTATGCCATATCACATCTATAATCTAGGTTTAAATTAAGTTTCACAAGAGAGAAAACAATCAAAATGGTCTACAGTGACCCTCAATTATCTTTAATTACTTATCTAACTTGTCGTAAATTACAGTGGCTGATGTGGCTTCTCAATAACTATATAACAGAAAAATCATCGCGTTTCAGATTTTTACTTCAAGTGGCAAATGTGAACACCATGAGCTTTAATTGACGATCGACACTAGTATTACGTAAAGGGGATGTAACAGATGAGACTTCTGCAGTTCTGAGTGAAGCCTTATGCGCTCAAAAATGCGGCATCGCGTGCGTTCATTACCTTGTCAGTGTTCGTCAGGGGGCGGCGAGCAGCACAGCTCGGCTCACCTCGCTGTCTCGGAAGCAACTCCCTAGCAACTCTCTCCTAACTTCTCCTTAGTATAATTTACCGAAGTTTGTTTAAAAAAAACTATCTGGCTGTGTTTTCATCTGACCAATCAGGGTCTCAATGTTAACCTTAAGCTCCGCCTACAAAAATTCTGTCTATCCAATGAGAAACGTTATACTTTTCGTGGTGGGGCAATGTTTTTAAAGTTTGCAACGTAACAGAGACGCGAAAAAGTCTCACGCCAAAACTTGCAGCTGATGTGGTCCTTTTAGTGTTATGGTAAGATCTATACTGTTCTTCTGGAGGGCTCTATCTTTTAACATGGGCTGGGGGGAGGTCCTGACGTAACAGAGACGCGAAAAAGTCTCACGCTAAAACTTGCGGCTGGGGTGGCCCTTTTAGTGTTACCGTAAGATCTATACTGTTCTTCTGGAGGGCTCTAGCTTTTAACATGGGCTGGGGGGTGGTCCTAGCGGTTAGCTGGCAACGTGGGTGTCCGTCCCTTACCGTAGGGCCTTCTAGCTTAACACGGCTCTGCTCTCGGCTTCTGTTCTCGTTTCTCCCCTCGGAACTGTGTCTGTCTCACGGTAGGAAGGTATGACATGCATGTGGAGCCACCCCCCCCCCCCCAATAATTTAAGAAAATTATTAGTTATATAATGTTTTGTAAAATCCCAAAATTATGTTGGAATTTTTTATTTTCCTTGTTTGACGATAGTTATCTTTTAAAATACATTCAGTAATGAATTAAAACAAATAATTATTACGGTAGTAAGCAGGTTAACTGAAAATGAGTGGTATGAATCATGATAGTGTCACGGTGCTGGGGGCACACTTAGAATTTGTGCTGGTGTGCGGCGACATCAAAAGGACTGGAGCAGAAGTGCCCGGAGCGCTCTGCCTCACGTCGCCTTGACGCTTCGAGACATTACGACGCCGTGGCTATATAAAGCCCACCCTGCTGTCGCAGTCATTCAGTGTGTATAGTTTCGTTCAGTGCATGCTGCATACGTTTTTAGTGTTCCGAAATTATTGTATAGTGGACTATTTTATACGACTATATTTTATTCGTTTACTTTAGTCTCTTAGTGTATTGTGAATTAAGTTTTCTAATGGATAAACTTGTTACCAAAAGGGCGCGCTTGGAAGTTGATGATCCTGCAAGTCAACCTCCAACAATTACTGTGTCGCCAATTGCTTCGTCGTCTTTAGGTGAGAACCGTTCACAGCCGAAACCTGGACAATCCGGTAAGGGAAGATCACTTCATATACATGACTAAAATATGAAGCATCTACCGAAAAAGTTTTTTGCAAAACATGCAAAGAGGCAGATGCTAAAAATCTATTACAACTTTCTTCAAAAAAAAAAAAAAAAAAAGAAGTTGCATTTAGTTCCGTAGGGTTTCCTAACTGGAAAAAGGCTTTGGAAAAATTCCGTCTTCATGAAAATACGCTTACGCATGAAGAAGGTGTTCTGAAACTAAATTCTATCACTAACCGAAGTGTGGCCTCCAAATTGAATGAACGGTTACATAGTGATATGAAGAAATGCCGGTTAACTCTTGAGACAATTTTTACTACCGTGCAATTTCTATGCCAGCAAGGACTAGCAATTAGAAGGCACGAAGATGTAAATTCAATTTTTTTTTCAGTTGTTGGAACTCCGAAAGAATGACATACCTGAGTTTAAAGATTGGTTAGGGCGTTCGGGGTATAAGTGGACGTCCCACGATATTCAAAACGATATCATTGATCTTCTAGGAAAGCCTGTGTTGAGAAAGGTATTGGCTTCAGTCAAGAAGACTGAACATTTTTCTATTATGGTTGACGAAACAAGTGATTCTTCAATTCACGAACAAAATGGTTCAAATGGCTCTGAGCACTATGGGACTCAACTGCTGTGGTCATCAGTCCCCTAGAACTTAGAACTACTTAAACCTAACTAACCTAAGGACATCACACACATCCATGCCCGAGGCAGGATTCGAACCTGCGACCGTAGCAGTCGCGCGGTTCCGGACTGCGCGCCTAGAACCGCGAGACCACCGCGGCCGGCAATTCACGAACAAGTGTCATTTTGTGTTCGTACTGTCGATGATTTCTTAATCATCAACAAGACTTTATTGGCTTATACGAGAGCCCCAACACTGAATCACAAACTCTGTTTAGTATTTTAAACGACGTTTTTGCTTGTCTTGATTTGTCAATGGATAACTTAAGAGGACAACGCTATGATGGTGCCTCGAATATAAGAAGTGTTGCTGATCAGGAAAAAAAAAAAAATATGAGGGCTTGATTTGTATGTTGAATGGAAGGCGTGATAGTTTTGAACACTTTTGGGAATTGTGTTTGAAAGAAGAACCTTCACAAGTTGATGATCCTTCGCTTCCTCGTAATTGAAGTATACCAAAGAAGTATGAAAACAACGAAGCTAACTCACTGCATACTTTCAAAACCCCAAAGGAATACTGCAAAGCTATTTACATTGAAGTTTGTGAAATGGTGCAATCTTGCGTTACTGAGCGGTTTGTTTCAACTGGAATCACACATGTCATTGCATTTGAACAAGAGTGCTTGCTTTTAGTAAACAGAGGTGAAGCAAATTTGGAAAAATCAATTGAGTTTTTCAAAAATGACCCAAGAATTGAGAGACTGAGCTTACACTTGAATAATATTCATATTATGTTAGCCGATATCGCTAATAAAAAACAACTGGTCTTAAAAACATGCGTGATGTAAGAAAGTACATTACACAAGAGCCTGCAGTTGGAGAAATGTTATGTGAAGTAGTGAAGTGCATTTAGCATCTCCCGGTAGTTCCAATGAGGCCGGCCGGAGTGGCCGTGCGGTTCTAGGCGCTACAGTCTGGAACCGCGAGACCGCTACGGTCGCAGGTTCGAATCCTGCCTCGGGCATGGATGTGTGTGATGTCCTTAGGTTAGTTAGGTTTAAGTAGTTCTAAGTTTTAGGGGACTGATGACCTCAGATGTTAAGTCCCATAGTGCTCAGAGCCATTTGAACCATTTAGTTCCAATGACGACAGTAACAGCAGAACGATCATTTAGCGCCCTTAAACATCTGGAGTCATATCTCCGATCAACAATGGGACAGAAGCGATTGAATAGCTTGGCTGTTCTTCATGCCCACCGAGATGTTTTGGATGAATTGGATATTCGACCAGTCATCAACGACTTCATATTCAGTAATCCAGTCAGACGGTCGACATTTGCACCTTTCTAAAGACATTGTAGACTAATAATGGCATTTAGAGCAATATTAAAAATCTTTATAAAATAGAGAATTAAATACATACATAATGTTAAATTTTCAGTTTCGAATATTAGTACCAGTTTAGTACCGTATTGCTATATTACAACAGTTATTTTCAAATACTTAAATATTTTTAGGGTGTAAGACCAAATTAAAATCCACTAATCACATACTTTTTGACTGAAAGTATTAGGCATACTGTATTAACTTTATTACCTGTATTACAGCATTAACTTTGAGATATTGTTTTTATTTAATGAACCCTTTGAATAATCAAACTAACCTTAAATTTACTATTTCACTTATTAATCGAAGTGCTATTACTGTGTGACAGCAATATTTTATGTTTTATATTTTAATGATAGTATAGGATTTATTTAAATATAATTTCGCTCTTTTCAGAGCTATATATTCACTGCTCTGTAATACTCCATAAGCATGATTATCACTCTAAATTAAATTATCTTTTTACGAAAATACCGTGCGTGTTTGTGTTTTGTTTCTCTTTTAAAAGCCAAAAAATGTCAGGCTTGTCGCGTTTTCGGGAGTGTCGAGTTTTCGAGAGTCCAGTTTTCGGGGTTCTAATGTTGATCACATGACTCTAAAAGGCTTAAAAAACTTTAAAACTCACTATTTTTCATCTAAAATTTAGAAAGACCCCCAGTATGTCCCCCCCCCCCATCCCCCCCCCCCCCCCCCCCCCCAATTTTATTTATAAGTCGGCGCCCGTGATCACACTGGCTCCTGGGCACTGCATTTTACTTGTGGGTGGTCATGCGTCTCATAAAACTTTAGAAGCGCTCTAATTTTGCGAAGAAAATAACATACACGATATGCCTACCAAGCCACACAACTTACCGCCTACAGCCATTAGACAGGTCGTTTTTTAAGCCACTAAAGTCATATTATGACAGTGAGTGTATGAACTTCATTCGTAAGACAAGAGGGACAATGAATATCAACAATGTCACATTTGGAAATATTTTCAAGGTTGCATGGATGAGAGCAATAACACCAACGATTGCAGAAAATGCATTTCGTTCAACTGGTGTTTTTCTGTCAAATGAAAACGCGGTGGCTGAACATAAGTTCTTATCGGCTAGTATATTGTCGAGCCCAAGAAAACACACCATAGGAAACTGAACTTCAGTCTGTGTCTCCTTCCACTAGCCCAGTTCATGAAAGGCCAAACAATGACACGCCAAAGTCTTCTGTTTCATTCCAAGACTTGTTGCAGTCTCCAAAGAAGACTACAGCAAACTCTTCTGTCAGGAAGCAGAAAGCACTACCTTTTTCTTTTACATCCACAGGAAATACAAATGCAAAAAAAAAAGATTGGAGAAGAAAAGAAAAATGCCATCCCAGCCCAACAGTTGAAGAAACACCAGGTTAAAACAGAGAACACCTGCACCATGAATCATCAAGGTCAGGTTCATCAGAATCCTCCGAAGAAACAGATGACGGTAATGACACGTCTTGTGAACTCTGCAAGATTAATACAGTGATCCAATATCGGCGAAACTTAGTGACTGGATTCAGTGTCAAGGCAATGGCAGGGAATGGTACCATGAGATCTGTGTTGGTTCGGTGGGGACGAAGAGGTTTATTTGTGGAAAATGTGTTGCTATTTTAATGTGACGCACAGATGTTTATACAGACTCTATTCGCCGGATTTATAACCCGATTCGCCTTACTTGAAGAATGCGAATAGGGTCATGCACGTCATTCTTCAGATTAATTTTGTGAGACTATGAACAACATTCACGTAGTGTTAATATGAATTTGTAGACAAAAGGACATAGTTCGTAAGTATTTACAATTAAAATTTGATCATACGAAGCCACGCAGGGTAGCCGCGCTGTCTTGGGCGTCTTGTCACGGTTAGCGCGGCTCTCCCCGTCGGAGGTTCGAGTCCTCCCTCGGGCATGGGTGTGTGTGTTGCCGTTAGCGTAAGTTAGTTTACGTTAGATTAAGTAGTGTGTAAGCCTAGGGACCGATGACCTCAGTAGTTTGGTCCCGAAGGAACTTACCACAAATTTCCAAAATTTTATCATATGAAAATGTGTCTTTTATTTACATTTTAACAAATTTTGACCCTATCCAGCCGAATTTAACCCTAGGTGCTGTACCCTACAAGAACTGGTTTGCAGACAACCCCTCCACCCTATACCCAGCTGTGGTGCTATAGTCACTACTAGCAACCTCACTGCACGACCTTCAGGCATTATCCGCGATTATATTATTCCTGCATATTCACAAACAGGATCTATTTGACATTTTGATTGGGCACTTAATTTAACATGATTCTTGATCCCTCCCGCCTGCCACCCCTCTTCGCCTTCCTCACGACCATGCTCCTTCCCTCCCCAACCTCCTCACCCCCCCCCCCCCCCCCCACACACACATGCCCACACAAACATAGAAATAATTCTTTATTTGACTTTCGTGGGACAATAGTGTATGGTATGGCCATTAAAATTGCTACACCAAGAAGATATGCAGATGATAAACGGGTATTCATTGGACAAATATATTATACTAGAAATGACATGTGATTACATTTTCACGCAATTTGGGTGCATAGATACTGAGAAATCAGTGCCCAGAACAACCACCTCTGGCCGTGATAACGGCCTTGATACGCCTGGGCATTGAGTCAAACAGAGCTTGGATGGCGTGTACAGGTACAGCTGCCCGTGCAGCTTCAACACGATACCACAGTTCATCAAGAGTAGTGACTAGCGTATTGTGACGAGCCAGTTGCTCGGCCACCATTGACGAGACGTTTTCAATTGGTGAGAGATCTGGAGAATGTGCTGGGCAGGGCAGCAGTCGAACATTTTCTGTATCCAGAAAGGCCCGTACAGGACCTGCAACATGCGGTCGTGCATTATCCTGATGAAATGTAGGGTTTCGCAGGGATTGAATGAAGGGTAAAGCCACGTGTCGTAACATATCTGAAATGTAACGTCCACTGTTCAAAGTGCCGTCACTGCGAACAAGAGGTGACCGAGATGTGTATCCAATGGCACCTCATACCATCACGCCGGGTGATACGCCAGTATGGCGAAGACGAATAGGCGCTTACAATGTGCGTTCACCGCGATGTCGCCAAACACGGATGCGACCATCATGATGCCGTAAACATAACCTGGATTCATCTGAAAAAATGACGTTTTGCCTTTCGTGCATCCAGGTTCGTCGTTGAGTACACCATCGCAGGCGCTCCTGTCTGTGATGCAGCGTCAAGGGTAACCGCAGCCATGGTCTCCGAGCTGATAGTCCATGCTCCTGCAAACGTCGTCGAACTGTTCGTGCAGATGGTTGTTGTCTTGCAAACGTCCCCATTTGTTGACTCAGGGATCGAGACGTGGCTGCACGATCCGCTACAGCCGTGCGGATAAGATGCCGGTCATCTCGACTGCTAGTGATACGAAACCGTTGGGATCCAGCACGGCGTTCCGTATTACCCTCCTGAACAGACCGATTCCATATTCTGCTAACAGTCATTGGATCTCGACCAGCGCGAGCAGCAATGTCGCGATACGATAAACCGCAATCGCGATAGGCTAAAATCCAATCTTTATTAAAGTCGGAAACGTGATGGTACGCATTTCTCCTCCTTACACAAGGCATCACAACAACGTTTCACCAGGCAACGCCGGTCAACTGCTGTTTGTGTATGAGAAATCGGTTGGAAACTTTCCTCATATCAGCACGTTGTAGGTGTCGCCACCGGTGCCAACCGTGTGTGAATACTCTGAAAAACTAATCATTTGCATATCACAGCGTCTTCTTCCTGTCGGTTAAATTTCGCGTCTGTAGCATGTCATCTTCGTGGTGTAGCAATTTTAATGGCCAGTAGTGTATATGTCTACTCTTCTGTGACCTGATTACTCTACTGAGCATTTATGCTATGAAACAGCTGGTTGGTCTAAGTGATTTAATATTGGTAATTTGCCCATGTTGTACTGTTCAAGTTTCTCTTGCTCGTTAAGAAGTGGCTTAATTTCAGCTGGCTGTAGTTGTTCTTGTTTTACTGTACATCAGATATTTTGTGCTTCAAAGAGTTCCTTTTACTCAACCATTACGTATAGATTAGCTGGGTGGATGATCACTGGATTGTTTATAATTCTAGTACGACTAAGTGGACTGACCCTGTTACTTCTCGTAAACCGAGGAGGTATTTGTGAAATAGCTGTTGACTAAATAGGTGTGTGTGGAATACGAGTAATGGCTAAAACTGTTTGCACTGCTGTTGATCCGTAGTTGTTTCATAAAGTCGAGTGTTCTTGTCCGCATTGGTCAAGTAGTTACTTCTTACTTGACTGTCTGGAAGACATTCAGATTGTTGGGTTCGTAACTTGGTATCAGATCCAGCAATCATCTATTTGCTTCTTTCACAGACAGCTAAATTAAAATATTAAATTAAGTGGGTTTGGGGCGTTTAATGCCAAGAGATAATTCTAATACCTGTAATTGCTTTTCATTGCTAACTCTTTGTGTGTGTGTGTGTGTGTGTGTGTGTGTGTGTGTGTGTGTGTTTGTGTGTGCCGGTCGAAGTGGCCGTGCGGTTAAGGGCGCTGCAGTCTGGAACCGCAAGACCGCTACGGTCGCAGGTTCGAATCCTGCCTCGGGCATGGATGTTTGTGATGCCCTTAGGTTAGTTAGGTTTAACTAGTTCTAAGTTCTCGGGGACTAATGACCTCAGCAGTTGAGTCCCATAGTGCTCAGAGCCATTTGAACCATTTTGTGTGTGTGTGGGTGTGTACGTGCGTGGGATTACCTAAGTTGGTTGCCGTTATTAAACATCTTAATTAAGCGCTATGACTTCTTTTCTATGCCTAGTACTAACAGGTTTGTGTTAGAGGTATCATAATTATTCTAACCAGAAAGGCCTAGACGTGGACTATTGTAAAGAGAAACGCCAGCAAGTGCACTGCAGGACCTACCGTTTGTAAGACTAAAACCAATATCGTGGCGCATAAGCCACCTCCACCCCCCCCCCCCCCCCAAATAAGTACTGCTGTTTATCCCCTGGTTGTGAATGGAATCGCAAGGATTATATCTGTTGTTTAATTGATTGTCTTGAGCGATTTCTCGAGTTAGCAATTTGTGAAATTACGAGGTGTAATTATTTTATGGAGAAAAGGACATACTTGAAGCTTCTTGGAACTCGTTGTCAAAATTATTTTACTGTCCCCAATCAGAGTTGTAAAGTTAATAATGTTCTTTAATGCTGGTTATCAAAGTTTGTTTAAAGTTTCCTGAACTCTATCTGTTTTCAAGTGTTTAAAGTTTTGAAGAGACTAATAATAAATCTACACACACACCAAAAAAAGTTTTGCATCACCCCGGTTCCGAGAGTTCCAGAGCTTGGAGTTAGTATAGAGATCAACATAAACATCATTTCCGCCTTTTTCATTGCTAATGAAAACCACACAACCATGCAGCGAGACCTTCAGAGGTAGTGGTCCAGATTCGTGTAGACACTGGTACTTCTAATACCCAGCAGAAAGTGTCATCACTTCTGTCTCTATGCCGTTCAGTTTTGGAACACAACCTACGACCAGCTTAGAGACAGAAGTGATGACATTTTTTGCAGAACCTGACCATCATTTTGCAGGACAATGCTCAAGCACGTACAGTGCAAGCTGTTAGTGGTTTGTTTGACTGGTGGGGCAGCTAATTTCTATACCACCTACTACACTCCCAGGACTTAAGCCCTCGTAAGTTCAACTCGATTTCTAAATTGAAGGTAACATTTCACGGCATTCGCTTCAGAACTGCTACAAATTCGTCGGGCAATAGACCGCGCCGCTCGAACTGTAAACACAATTTGCGCTGCTAAGAGTATCCTACGACTCCCACATCGCTGGAAACGGGTTATACACAACGCTGGTGACTACTTTGAAGGTCAGTAAAACTTTGAAACACGTATCTATTCTGTACGAGCTGTAAATAAATAGTTGCCACTATTAAAATTCCAACCCTCGTATGTAGTGTTTTCTGTTTGCATTACTTCATAAATGGAGTGATGTTTTGCAAGAAAAGAAAAGTCCCTCACTGCGACGTTGTTTTTCTTTTTACCGTGCTAGTCTTGCCCCTAAGAATCAACTAAGTTCCTGACGTTGTATATCTGGTGTGTAGCACATTACCTTACAAATTTAACTTTGAAAATTTCCTGCTCATTTTGCATAAATTATTTCACAGACGAAACAAGAACTTCAACATAATTCTAATCTGAATAGTGATTCAAATGCCCTCGGCTACTCTCTTTCGTGTGCACACAGTAGCTTCTAAAATTATATTTATCTAAAATAGACTTCCCGCTACTCGGTCATGCAGACAGCACACCTTTTCATACACTCATTATAAATTGTAGTCACTACGTTATAGTCTTGACTATTTACTTGTATAGTCTTATATTCGTTCCTTAAATACATTTGCAGATCATTTCCGTGATTACTTTTTGCCAGTTTGAAGGATTTACTCAGTAGTGGCAATTCTAAAACTCACACTTGTGATCAAGGAGGGACTCAAACCTACGTCAGTCGTTACAAGGCAGTGTACTTTGAGTATATTACATTATTTATTGTACGGAAGACAAGATTTCCCTCCACAGGCGCTGATGCGCGCTCAATAGCTATCTGCATCGGCCGTAACCGTGGAGACAGCCACCTGCCCCCCACTCCCCCACCCCCCCACGCTCACCCCTCCAGCCGTGGCCAGGTGACGTGCAACGGGCCAGCCCTATTTGAAGTATTGATTGTTGCTATGCGTCCCGCCGACACCCCCGCACAGGTCCCAGCTACTCTCCCCGGCCAACTGAAGGCGTGTCTGGTTCCGTGCAGATTCGATGCGTGTGTTTATGGCTCATGCTGAAAAGCACAGAGCATTTATCGAGAGAGGAAAACGTCTGCTGCAAAAGTATAAGGATGGGAAAATAACGTAGATTATGGAGTGCAAGTACACTTTCGGCGTTGGATGGATCGATTATCCATCTCCTTAGCCATAGTCGCTAGTGCACCCCTCTGCTGGGGCGCTCGACTCGGGGGTAGGCCGCTTCGAATCCTAGTGGTGGATCAAATTCTCGCCGCAGTATTTGACAGGCAAGGGGAGGAGAGGTGGCGGTGTAAAATTTCTGATCACAAGTGCTCTATTAAAGACCAAAGTTCTTTGTAGCATCACATGAAGTGAGGGCTTGTGACACCTGATGGTGATCTGTCCATCGGATGGGGACGTAAAGCTCTGTGGCCGCCTTGGTGTTATTCGAAAGTAAAAGGCTATGTGCTGGCACGGGTTTCAGCCTATGCTTGTCTCATCATTATCATAATCATCATTTTCATCATAAAACATGAAGATCACACTATATATCCATCCCTTCATGCATCTGCACTCTACAATGACACATACGACACAACTGTCACATATACACATAGAAAGGGCCCAATGTACGCGGGGGAAGAACACCTTTTCCGACAGGCGGCTGAACCCACCCCGTGAGATATCTCAGTCAACAATGTCGTAGAACATTACATTTTCACATTCGGAAATTCAGTGAATAAAACGCCTGCAGGCCAAAAAGAGCCTTCGTATAACACTGACCAACAATGACAATGTTGTGGGCTCAAAAATAGTTAATTCTTATGTATTTCTATCTGTTGAATTAAAGAAATCACCATAAAAATGACAGATTAGCTCTTGCTTTGGAGATAAAGTGACATTTCATTCTTATAGCCAACATTTTCAGTTTGGACGAAATTTTGTTTTCTCAGTATCCAATAACAAAACACAAATGTTTTTAAGCTATTTGTAAAACATAAACATAGATACTATTGCTGTGGCTGTGAGTTTCATATAATTTCTGCTGTAATTAAAGCAGAATTTCTGGTCTGAGAGTGCTTTTGTAGTGTAAAATTTGTAAAAATGCCACGAAAATGTGTAAATAAGATGAATAATTTTTGTGGTGAGATAAAATTTTCTTCACAGTAACGTAATCTGACGCCTCTTGCGAAGAGTGCCTATCAGCATTATTTCGGTATCAAAGTAGGGGGTCAGGATAAATCTTGGGCTCCACGTATATGTTGCAACGCATGTTCAGTTACACTGCGAGAATGGCTGGGAAATAAGAAACGCTCTATGGCTCTTGCCGTGCCTATTGTTTGTCGGGAGCCTACAAACCATACAGATGACTGCTATTTCTACTTGACTGTGCTCATAAAGCCAGGTTTGTCTATGAAGAAAAGAACAGTTCAGTACCCGAATCTTCGATCTGCTAATCGACCGATTCCGTATTCAGATAGTTTACTAGTTCCTACTCCACGCGAAAATTGCATGTTTGAAATAGAAAATGACGATAATGTGGAACAAGAAGAAGAAGAATAAGAAGCAGAACTAAACAAGCCTTCCACATCCCATGACCCTGAATTTGAGGGAAAGATGATAATCCGTACAGACTGAGCCAAGTGGAATTGAGTGATCTCATTAGAGACCTTGACCTGTCAAAGGAAAAGGTAGATATTTTTGGGTCTCGACTACAGTAATGGACTCTTCACTAAAGCGATGTCACAGTATCACAGTACAGAAAACGTCACCTGGAATTGCTTTCCTTTTTGGAGAAGAAAACCAATCTTGTTGTTTGCCGCACCATTAATGACTTGATGAAATCTGTGAATTTTAACGATAATCCTACTGAAAGGAGGCTATTCATAAACTCCTCCACGTTTAGTCTGAAAGCTGTGTTGCTCCATAATGGCAGCCGTCTTCCTACTAGTCCCGTAGCTCATGCAGTTCGCATGAAGGAGACATATGCAAATATGACAGCCCTCTTGGACTCAATCAAATACCATAAACACAAATGGAAAGTCTGCGATGATGCAAAAGTCATTGCCATACTCTTAGGGATGCAACGGGACAAAAAACGTGCTGCTTCTTATGTATGTGGGGCAGTATGGATAGGAAATCGCACTATATTAAAGCAGACTAGTCTGCAATAAATCTTAATCTTAGCGAGAAAAATCTCGTTGCCGAGCTTCTCTTGGACCCAAAAGATGTACTTCTTCCACTCCTGCTTATAAATCTGGGTTTGGTTAAAAGGTTCTGTCAAAGGTATGAAACAAGAAGGACGTCGCTTTAAGTACATAAGAGAGAAATTTCCGAAATTAAGTGATGCAAAAGTTAAGGAAGGTATCGGGACAAAAATCCAAGAACTTGTAAAGGATACTGCATTTGCCCAAGTTTTGGAGGGTAAAGAAAAGAAATCTTGGGAATCCTTCAATGGAATTCTTCGTGGATTTTTAAGCAAAAAAAAAAAAAAAGAGATTATAACTACACAAAGTTGGTGACAGTGCTCCTGCAAAGACACCGTAACCTTAGATGAAACATGTCCCTTAAAATCCATTTTCGCCACTCCCACCTAGATTTTTTCCCTCGTAGTTGTGGAGCCGTCAGTAATGAACATGGAGAAAGATTCCATCAGGACATTTCTGGTATGGGACAAAGATATCAGGACCATTGGAATGAAGCATTGCTTGCGGATTACTATGGGCCTTTGTGTAGGGATGCTGCGGAACTCCGTTACAAGAGGCAGGCTAAAAGACGATCTCAGCAGCCACTACGTGATTCTCTTCAGACCCAACCATCTGCGAGGTATTCTTCCAGCAATTCAAATGTAACTACCATTTAAAAAAATTCAAATACCCTTTCGATGTTGTTAGCACACGAAATCAAAATGTATCTTTTTCTCTTAATCCGTTAATATGAAATACTTCCACCAAGTGTTTATCACAGAAACTAGAGCTAAGGAAAATTTTTCATTGTCATATTCGTCTTTCTCGACCCAAAATTAGTAAGAATTTACTCATGAAGTGCAGGAAACATTCAAAAATAGTTTTTCTGTTGGCCAGTGTAATCACTAACTATTGAGTAGTGCCACCCTTGACTTGACGGTTGATAATTACGGAAATATTAAATGTGAGTGCGTCAGCCCTGTTTCCTAATGGAACATGTTAATTGCTTAGATTATGTAGCTGACAAAACCTTAGAATCGTGGACAAGACATCACAAATCTGAAAGGAATTAGGGAACAAGATTCACTTTCCTCCTCCCAAATCTTGGAAAAAAGATATCAGACAAAGCTATGGTCACAAAACGTATCAGACCAAATGAGTAAATGTAAGTTAAACCTCGGTGCAGGTTCTGAGGGGTTTAAATGGCTAAATATTAACAGAAGGGAAAGATATTAATTACTCTTAGTCTTTATGAATGTAGTTTCGAATGGTAGTAGTTCGATACGGTGGCGATAATCATACGACACTAAAGTCACTGCAGATATATTACATAATATAAGAAAAAATATTGTGCTACAAACTACCCAATCGAATAACTATATACTATCTACTGGTAACAATAACATGTTGTTTTCAGATTATTCTAGTTTTCCTTCCCTGTTTCTGAGTTTTACTACGGGGTACTATGTTTTGCGGTCAACATGCTTATACCTACTCAGATAGTGTAGTGTAGCAACGCTCTCTTGGAAACAAAAGATGAGTTGACAAGTGATGGATTCCGATTCCCAGTTTAATTGAGTGTGTCTTCTGCTCCACATTGTCTGCTCATTATTTTCTGGTGGATATTGATCTCGATTCTTTCTCCCGACTCACATAAACAGTATGAATCATTCAAAGATACGAAAACATTAAATACGGTTCCAGGGGTTATTCTAGGTGTTTTACAGACTTAGCAGCTAAAATTTTGATAAGGACCTCATATCCGGAATTGTACCGTTAGCATACACGCTGCTGACACTGCTGACAAAAAAAGTGAACCACGACGAAGACATGGTTAAAGTATACATCTTCGGCGTGTATGTAAGTGATAAGAACTGCAATTTTCTGTGACAAGTAGAGCGGCCACCAGTACGCATTAGTGGTTTTCATGTTTAATGTTGCCACCAGGCTTGGTAGGATATATAAGGGTGTGAACTGCGTCAAATTTTGAGAGATTACTGTGAAGGACATGAAGATGCCACGTACTCGTGTAATAGTTGTCGGTATTTGTAGGTGACCTCATTGTGGGTGCTGATTTGGCTGGCTGCTCGAATCGTGTAATATCCGGATTTGTGAGGCATTTAGATGCGACAGTGGCCCAATGTTGGACTGCATGCGAACGCGAAGGCAAGTATCCTCGACGTTAAGGTTCCAGTCGACGAAGTACCATGTTTGGAGAGGCACAGCAATGATACGCCTGGCGCCCCGGTATAGGGACCCTTCGGGTATGGCTTCAGGTCATACCTGCAGTAACTGAGGAGATCTGGCGGTGCAACGGTACGTCCCACGCACCCTGCGTCCTCATGCATTACCTTGCAGTATCTTGCTGCCATTTTTAAACAGGACAATGTACGTACATACAGGGTGTTACAAAAAGGTACGGCCAAACTTTCAGGAAACATTCCTCACACACAAAGAAAGAAAATATGTTATGTGGACATGTGTGCGGAAACGCTTACTTTCCATGTTAGAACTCATTTTATTACTTCTCTTCAAATCACATTAATCATGGAATGCAAACACACACCAACAGAACGTACCAGCGTGACTTCAAACACTTTGTTACAGGAAACGTTCAAAATGTCCTCCGTTAGCGAGGATAGATGCATCCACCCTCCGTCGCATGGAATCCCTGATGCGCTGATGCAGCCCTGGAGAATGGCGTATTGTATCACAACCGTCCACAATACGCGCACGAAGAGTCTCTACATTTGGTACCGGGGTTGCGTAGACAAGAGCTATCAAATGCCCCCATAAATTAAAGTCAAGAGGGTTGAGGTCAGGAGAGCGTGGAGGCCATGGAATTGGTTTGCCTCCACTAATCCATCGGTCACCGAATCTGTTGTTGAGAAGCGTACGAACACTTCGACTGAAATGTGCAGGAGTTCCATCGTGCATGAACCACATGTTGTGTCGTACTTGTAAAGGCACATGTTCTAGCAGCACAGGTAGAGTATCCCGTATGAAATCATGATAACGTGCTCCATTGAGCGTAGGTGGAAAAATCTAATATGAGCTCTAACATGGAAATTAAGCGTTTCCGGACACATCTTTTCTCTATTTGTGTGTGAGGAATGTTTCCTGAAAGTTTGGCCGTACCTTTTTGTAACACCCTGTATATGGCACGTGTCTACATGAACTGCCCGTGTTATGTTGAGTACTTCCGTGGACCAGACCATGAGATCCCCAGATTTGTCCCCGGTGGAACATATGTGGTACCAGTTCGGGCGTCAACTTCATCCACGTACAAGTATTGAGAATATCAAGGCAAGTTGCAACAGTTGTGGACCAGCTTGCCTCAAGGAGGATATAAAGAAATGATACCCTTCCCAAACGAATCACTGAAAGCGTCGCAGTCAGAGAGGGGAGCCACGTCATACTGATAAGTTGGCTCAACCTTCCGAGTTATTTCTAAATATGACGCGAATTTGCAATCACTGAAATAACATAACATACTTTCTCAGGACGTGAAATTTCATTTCGTTTCCTTCTCGATTTCTGGGTGCATCACTTCTTTCTGTCAGGCAATGTAAAATATCTTTGAAGATCGTATCGCTTTCAAAACTCCCGCTTCGTGTTACGCACACGAACTGAGAAGACGGCGCCGTCGTCACTCTCTGTTGTAATTATGACAACATATACCATGTTCGTCCCTCAGTAATAACGGCCGCGAGAAATTAGCATGGTTAGAGCTAGGAGGGTTGACTGTGGTACTCCATAGGCGCGCCGCACCCTAGAGAACGTACTCTGTTTCGTAGGAGAAATCCCAACGACGAGTATTCGGAACACTGCCCGTACGATGGACTCCTGTAGAGTCACAGCTTACTGTCTCCTATGTGTGCGTATCGTGGAAGTGATACGATCTTCAAACTGATTTTAGATGCAAACGGTATGGTTCCGGACACGGGTTCCTTGTCAAAGGTTTATCTACAAGTCCGCTCTACAGTACCTAGCAGCTTGTAAGAGGAGATGTACAACACACTGTATGTACAGTTTAGATGTATACAGAAACATACAGTGGAATCTGAAAGACTGTTTGGCAAAGGTACTTACGACTATAATGACGACACTAGTAGAAAAAATTACTTTCACTGTGTGTCTCAGTATCAGTGATATCTGATTGAGACACTTACAGTGTTGAAATTGTCTGGGAGCATCTTAACGACGGGAACAGAGGGGCCGATATTACATGATTGGACAAAATTCTAAAATGGGAAAAATGTGTAAACTACTTGAAAATATGGAATTACGAGAGTACTTACATATCTGCCTTGGAGTGGTCTCTGCTGGTACTACGTAGCACTAAATTGCTATTGACAAATAGACATAGAGTGACGTAATTTGTTGTTAACATATAGATTCTACATCTCCTCATGTATCTCAGCTCTAGAGTTCCCTCCACAGTTATAAAATAGAAAAAACCGGTAAATACACTAAACTTGAGGAAAATAGTGAAAATCACGTTAAAATGAGTTTACCTACATATCTACCTGAATGTGGTCTCTGCAAAAAAATTGGAAAGTTGTGGTAAGGTCTTATAGGACCAAACTGCTGAGGTCATCAGTCCCTAGGCTTACACACTACTTAACCGAGCTTAAACTAACTTACGCTAAGGACGACCCATGCCCGAGGGAGGATTCGAAGCTCCCACGGGGCAAGTCGCGCGGACCGTGAAAAGATGCCTCAGACCGCTAGGCTACCCAGCACGGCGTTGTATCTGCCAAAGACACGTAATATTGTTATCAACCACATCCTCTCCCTATGCTGTCCAGTTCCAGAATAAACCCTCCCAATCTAGTGTACCAGTTGTCATTGGTACAGGGAAAGGGAAGGGGTGGGGATTGGAGGCGAGGGGAAGGCAAAGGTAGTTCCCGACATTTTTGTGACTCGTGAGTATTATAGAATTGCGTCATGACCTTGAATTAAGGGTAGCACAACGGCCTGGGTGATTCCCCTATGGGACTTATGACCACAGCAGTTGAGTCCCATAGTGCTCAGAGCCATTTGAACCATTTTGTAAAACTGCTGCTGTACGACTATCGCAGACTTTCTGCAGCAGACTACGCCACCGTTTAGCAACGTGACACACAACCACATTCATTCAATCACACCACTATGATAATTACGAGAAAAGAGAAACAAGGACGGAAAGAGAAATACTAGTGAAAATGGGCTACCGGACTAATGAAAGGTGGCTACAGGACCCTTTCATCATCCCAAACGTCCCGGAGAAGACTGTGCCGCGAATTTTCTCGCCTTGCTAGGAGATTCGCCAACAGTCTACGAAACAAACATACCCTAACGAGCAACCATTGCAACAGGCAAACAGAAGCACAATAGAATTGATTGATATCTTATATCCAAATGAGTTTTATCTGACCTTAGTCAATAATTGTGACCTCATGTGGTCCGCAAGGCAAACAAAACAAATTAAATTGTGATACTGTACGCTAACATCATGTCATCTGACCTACTATCACAACAAACATGAGATATTATTTTAAAATTGCTTTAACCAATTATCAAAAGTTAACGTAGTGACACAGATGAACAGATACACAATATATATACATATATAAACAAATAAAATGATGCAAAAACACCACAAACCAAAGCAGTATCAGCTGATGGTGACATATATAAAAAAATCTAAGTGAAGGTGCAAAACACAATGTGCACAACAAATACAGCGATACAAAATCATTAATGAACCCAATGGAATGACAGCTGGTAAATAATGACCTATGGAAAATGAGACATAAGTACAAAAACACATCCAGAAACCAGCTCGTTGACACGCTGTCATTTTTCAGTTTCGTCACATGGTAGTTTCACTGGGTATTCTCTTTAGGTGCGACTTGGAGGATAAGCTACTAGGGGACCACAACACTGAACTGGGGAGTTCACAGCGGCGTTGATTGTAACGTCGGTTGTAACCCAGGTTGTTCATCCTAGACAGCACCCCGCGACGTTGCCTCGTGCCCGTTTCCACCCTCTGCGTCCATACTGTAGGATGGTTCGAGGTTGCAGATATGCGGGACATCGCCGCTTGTGGGCCCTGCTCATCATCGAGCAGGTGGCTTGGCGGTCGTCGTCCGTGTGTTGCGGAGGAATGTGTTTTACGACACATGCCCCTGTCTCCTGTCGTGTCAATGGAGAGACACGTGCTCTTCTCCGTCGCATCGAGGTCGACGTAAACTCGTGCGGGTGTCGGGCTTGAGGCCCGCTTATCGCCTCTTCGCACCGTCTCAGCTGATGCTTCAGTGGTGGGACCCGTGTCCCTCCGGGCAGTGGGCGTTACCTCACCGCAGCGGCCGTCTGGACTAGCGGCGCTCAGCGATCGGCGGCCTCGCCGGGCGTGCGTCATACTTTCCCTTTCGCTTGTCAGATGACTAGCGCATGGAGTGGAACGCCAGCCATTAGCTGGCGCTGCCCTGGTGACACGCCTGCGGTGTGAGCCTGGGCCATGCGCTCACAAAGTCCCTTGGTAACCCGTCTTTGTCGTATATTTATTTCACACTCTCCACGCGGACATTTCGTTATCGACCGTATTTCGTCTGCATCAGCTGATGACGAGGCAATCGTTTCCCTATTATTGTCAGACTTACGCGCCACTGCGTCTGAGATTCTGGCTATTTCTTTTCGCATCTCTAGGTGGGCCATGTCTTGTGTTTGCATAAGCCCTTGCTCTTGCTCGAGAGCTATTATCGCCTGTCTGAGGGTTTCTACCTGCGCGCTAAGATGGACCGGGCACTTAGCCACAGTATCCTCTATTCGGGACACAAGAGCCGCGTGGTCACTCTGGCATTGTTCTGCTAACGCGCGGAGATCCCTGGAGGAATTTTGTCCTACTCCGGACTCAAGAGCCGCTTGTTCACTCTGGCATTGTTCTGCTAGCATACGTATATTCCCAGCACACCTTTCTTCTTGCTCCATCACCTGCTTGCTAATGACTTGCTGCCCCTCTTCTAAGGCGGAGATGCGTTGGTCAATGATCGCCAGTTTCTCCCCAACACGCTGTACTATTTCACTAGTCAATCTTTTATTTGCTTCCTCGATATGCCTCCTATTTTCTTCTGCTTGTTTTTTATTCACTTCCTCGATATGTCTCCTATTACTGTCTAGTAATTGTCATAGCATAGTCTGTAATGAATTTGCATCTATCGAATGATTTGAAATCACTACAGCGAGCTCAGGATGGACAACACTTGCACTTGCGTTTTCCACGTTTCGCTCCTGGTCGCACTCGACGTTTTTCCTCGCCCTTGTTCAGGTTTATTGTCTGGCTGGTTTTTCCGATAGCGGCTCCCTGAACAGCTATGCATCTCCATAATAAGGACAGTTACTCCATGCTCCAAAATAGAACAAGTATAATACCAAAGTCTCCTAATGGACTCACAGTCCCCACAAAGCACCGAAGATTTACTATATGACACCGATACACGCCACAGGACGAGAATCAACCCACACTTGTAACACAATTGAATACTAATTCGCAATGCCTATACAGTAATACATAAACAAGATAAAACATGTAAGAAAATGCACACCTATATCATAAATTCACGTAAATGCCGTATAACAGAAAGACAATAAACCAATTAGCACATCCAACCGAAAATAACTAATCCTCACTGCGCATGAGAAGATCTTGGTTAACCGACATCCGTGAGCAGGGTAAGCCATGTATAACTAACCTGTTTCAACAGGTTATTACGTTATTATTGGGGATGTAAATACTTATTGCTTGTGAAGTTAACGTGAGAAGATTAGGGTCGCCACCGACTCTAACCATACAACTAATCGAAGGTTTGGTCGAGTTGGAAAATGAATTAATTTGATCACAGACCAAAGACTCACAAAAATGCATATATTGTGATGTTGCTCATAGCGGATACGATGTAATTAATAGTATTGCCCATGTATTGTTCACGACAATCAAACATTTAAAATAAAATAGAAAATGCACGAACACTGCATAAGATCAGCTCCCAGCAACACACCTGAAAATAGGACTTAATCTAAAGCATTTGTTATAAAATACAAGGGGAGACTAATCACTGGACCTGTGCATAAGGAAATACGTTGGATGTGCTAACAGGAAAGCTACGAGGTTAGGGGCTTAGGTGCAAAAACGTAATCTCGGAACACAAGAGAAAATTGTAGATAAAATCATTTATTCCTAAGATGAGCATGTGAGGCATGTACACAATTCCTGATAACATTAATTCCTAAAACATTAAAGAAAAGCGTCGATACGTTCACCGCTATAATCTACAACTAAAATCATTGGTGTGAATCATTCATACAACTGCTGTTGCCTGATAACTGATCACAATAACTCGTGAAACGGTACACGTTTCGCAGTACACCCGCGTGCCCACGTGGTTTGTGGAGACACAATTTCTAGGTATCGTGGCCAAGTTGCAACAATATCACATCACCCAATCATGAACAGTTAACGTTCTTTAAAACAAACATGAGACTGGCCAGTTAGTGATGACGGTAGCCCAACAAAACTTTAATGTTCAACTACGTGGTCGGCTCCCCATGGACAAAAGATACATAAAGCTAGGAAAATTTACCTGAAGGCAAAGCTTTTAATATTTAGAAAAATGAAACCTTATACAGGCACAGCTGAAGGCAAACAGATATTCGTACAGAAACGAGTGCTCACTTCTTATCAACACCTTTGTGTGGCACTCTTCCGGTGGATCCAAGTCTGCTATAGAGATTTACTAAAAGAAAAGTCTGCCAAAGTTTTTCATTCCTTGCTGCGACAAGGCAACGCAATCTTTCAGAGTTGAAAAGCGAGACCAAAAGCTAACAGCTCTCCCCTCGCCAAGTAACAACGCGCCGCGCGGTCAGTCTAACTCACCCTTCTTCGACTGGAGCACAGCTGTGGACGCTTCCTGTACCAATGGCAGACTACCTCCCGCTTCTTCTCCAGCCTCTTCCACGCTCCGCGTGGCCCGGAAACCCAAAGATGTCATTTCCGCCACCAACCTAACGCAGGTGGATTTCTCACAAGTAGCGAAAACCTCTTTGCCTACTTGACCACTACCACAGTTGGCTATTCTGTACAACTGCTGCTGAATCTGTACGACTATCGCAGACTTTCTGCAGCAGACTACGCCACCGTTTAGCAACGTGACACACAACCACATTCATTCAATCACACCACTATGATAATTATGAGAAAAGAGAAACAAGGAAGGAAAGAGAAATACTAGTGAAAATGGGCTACCGGACTAATGAAAGGTGGCTACAGGACCCTTTCATCACTCCAAACGTCCCAGAGAAGACTGTGCCGCTAATTTTCTCGCCTTACTAGGAGATTCGCCAACAGTCTTCGAACCAAACATACCCTAACAAGCAACCATTACAACAAACAAACAGAAGCACAAAGGAATTGATTGATATCTTATATCCAAATGAGTTTTATCTGACCTTAGTCATTAATTGTGACCTCATGTGGTCCGCAAGGCAAACAAAACAAATTAAATTGTGATACTGTACGCTAACATCATGTCATCTGACCTACTACCACCACAAACATGAGATATTATTTTAAAATTGCTTTAACCAATTATCAAAAGTTAACGTAGTGACATAGATGAACAGGTACACAATATATATACATATATAAACAAATAAAATGATGCAAAAACACCACAAACCAAAGCAGTATCAGCTGGTGGTGACTTATATAAAAAAATCTAAGTGAAGGTGCAAAACACAATGTGCACAACAAATACAGCGATACAAAATCATTAATGAACCCAATGGAATGACAGCTGGTAAATAATCACCTATGGAAAATGAGACATGAGTACTAAAACACATCCAGAAACCAGCTCGTTGACACACTGTCATTTTTCAGTTTCGTCACGTAGTAGTTTCACTGGGTATTCTCTTTAGGTGCTGGGGTGGGCGTCTCTTCTAAAGGCGACTTGGAGGATAAGCTACTAGGGGACCACAACACTGAACTGGGGAGTTCGCAGCAGCGTTGATTGTAACGTCCGTTGTAACCCAGGTTGTTCATCTTGGACAGCACCCCGCGACGTTGCCTCGTGCCCGTTTCCACCCTCTGCGTCCATACTGTAGGATGGTTCGAGGTTGCAGATTTGCGGGACATCGCCGCTTGTGGGCCCTGCCTCATCATCGAGCAGGTGGCTTGGCGGTCGTCGTCCGTGTGTTGCGGAGGAATGTGTTTTATGACACATGCCCCTGTCTCCTGTCGTGTCAATGGAGAGACACGTGCTCGTCTCCGTCGCATCGAGGTCGACGTAAGCTCGAGCTGGTGTCGGGCTTGAGGCCCGCTTATCGCCTCTTCGCACCATCTCAGCTGATGCGTCAGTGGTGGGACCCGTGTCCCTCCGGGCAGTGGGCGTTACCTAACCGCAGCGGCCGTCTGGACTAGCGGCGCTCAGGGATCGGCGGCCTCGCCGGGCGTGCGTCATACTTTCCCTTTCGCTTGTCAGATGACTAGCACATGGAGTGGAACGCCAGCCATTAGCTGGCGCTGCCGTGGTGACACGCCTGCGGGCCCCGGTGTGAGCCTGGGCTTGGGGGAAGACCAGCATCCCCTCCCCTCTGACGGGGAAACAGCTGTGACCGCTCGCCGCACCACTGCCTCGCTGTTGATAGCAGGGTTCTGCAACTCCTGCCGGTGGACCAAGCCCTGTGCTTTCTGACGCCGAGGCTCCCTAGGCAGCTTTGCATCCACTTAAGAACTGCGCGCACAGAGATCGTTACAAAGTATCATGTGTACAGATTACCACAAAATCAGCGTAGTTACCTACTCCTGATCAATACGTGGAATATTGCCCAAAATTAACTTGACAAGAAGGGCCTTGTTAACAATACCCAAAAAAAATGGCGCAAATTATATAACCAATATTCAAACACACAAAAAATCCTTTTTATAAAATATAGTTCCAGCATTACATCAGCTGTCAATCATTCAGGGTAGACCTTGTACAAGGTTTGGTCAGGATTTGGATAGGATTTGGCGCCGCTGCTAACCACACACACAAAACTCTACCTACTCCTAACTACACTCTCACACACAATCTACACAGCTCGTACTAGTCACCATCACCATATAGCCTGACTACAATTCCCACATACAAACAAAATATTCCTTTCAACACCTATACCCATATCGTTGTTCATTGGCTGCTCCTCCAAGGTTTGTAGCACACGTTTGCTGATCTGTGAAATATTTCCGAGACTTCTTTGCTATGGACATTGCATAATAAAAGTTATGATTAATGAGACACAGAAGGTTCATTCAAGTCACATCTGGAATGGTAAATGTTTCAACATCTATTCATCAGACTAATCCAAAAGGTCAGTGGGCATAAAAATGGAAATAAAAATCATCCTATCCTATCAGCAAACACAAAAACACTTCGTCCTATAAGTACACAAAAAAAGACTGTCAAAAGAAATCCATTTTCCAGGGCCATGAGTACCCAACTTACTGCTGTCATGAGATACTCATAATGATTACACAATTACTCACCACATGTCTCCAGGCGGCCTCACCTACCGTCATGTTATTTCAGCTTGGAGGTAGTCGCACTGATTCTCTATTAAATATCAAGTTGATTGAGTTAATAAGCTGTTTCCATATACGTCTTCTGGGGTTTCACATTCTGGTGCCCTCAACCATACCTAGTAGTATGTGGCGGCAAGTTACACTTTCCAAATATCTTATAAGATGGAAACTCTGAAAATAAAACACTATTAATCTCCCTTTGTATACAAATCCTTCGCCTACAAGTCACCAAGTCGCTTCAACAACATCGCAGTACATTTGAATAATCTCACTGAATCATGCTCACCTAAGAGGAATAAGAACATTACAACTGTAATTTATCATCAAGACTTACCTTACGTCCAATGACTCGCCACGCCAACACACCCGATACCTTTTTAGTCATCAAAAACGAAAGCCATCTTACTGTAACAGGAAACGCTTCATATGAGCCTCATAATCATTCACATTCAGACGTTTTGAAGCTGTACAACACTACTCCTTTCTGCTGAGAAGAAGAAATAACTACACACATATTGGGGAACCCCTTACAACTCATAGAAAATAAACACTTTAATTTTAATCACGCCAGAGTGAATCAAAACATTGGAAAATATACACTGTAATTTTACTAAACAGACATGACTGGGTTTACCTGAGGCACACCAATACTGTGGCCCTCACTGAACAAATCTTCCCTAATATCGTCTTTCTCTATCAAATGTACATCAATATCACTGGTCCTCATTAAGTTGACGCCAACCGAGTCAGCCGCTAGTCATTGATCCCTTTGATTAGGATCATGTGACGGATTGTGACGCGGGTTTGCGGGACGAATTTCAACACCCACTGGTGGACCACCCGTACTGTTTACGGCACCTCTGTTGTTGCTTGTTCGATAATTATTCTGTTGTCGATCACGACTACCGTTCCTAGGTCTGCTATAATTGCGCCTAAATCTCTGCTCATTACCATATCTTCTAAACTCCCCGGGGTGTCTCTGATTTACTCTCGGCGAATGATGACCATTGGCATCGTTTTATTCTGCCCGCGTTCCGTGAGGAGTCGCGACGCTGCCAACGCTCGCGCGCTCTGTAACTCTCAGGCGACCCGTAAAGTCTGGAGTGCCACCTGTCTCTACGGCTGCGGCTTCGCTCGCGCGGCCGCTGCTCGTAGGCGCTCTGACCGTAATTCTGCGTGGTGCCATTCGCATCGCACTCAAGCTCTAAAAGGAAATTGCGAAACCCCTCTACGTCATCCTTACATCGTCCTGCAAGGATAACGTGCCGCAACTGCATTGGAAATTTTCCCAGGCAAATACAAATAATTTCCGCAGGTCCATAAGGATCGTCAAGATGTTTATTCGCCTCCAGCATGTGCTCAAACATCTGCACAGGGCTGGAGAATGTCGACCGGTTTGACTCTGATAGCATAATGAGTCCGTGTTTTACGCAACTTTGCGCTGCCACTGACCAATAGATCGACAGGAAGTGTTGTCGAAACTCCCCAACAGTGTAGCAATTGCGTGCAGGTGACCTCATCCGCAACAACTGGCTCACCTTTGAGGTAGCCGCTCATATACTCTATTTTGTGCGCACTGGGCCATGTAGGAGGAAGGGAGAACTCGAACTGCTGTAACCAGGCCCGCGGGTGAATCCCCGTAGCCGAGTTATGGAAGACTTCGAACGTCCTCACCGTCAGAAAATGTTTAAAGTCATATTCGTGAGTTTCCCTTGGCGAACGTTCCTGAGGGTATCCGCGCCGTTCCCACCTGGTACGAGATCCATGATCGTGACGATGATCAAATTCGCCATCGTTCCCAGAATCATCATCGGAATAATGGCCCTTTCGTTCATTTCTTTCAACTTCATGGGCCGTTAACCCTTTTAGGTGAAGTTCTATACAGGCCATGTGCTCACATAGTCCCTTGGTAACCCGTCTTTGTTGTATATTTATTTCACACTGACCACGCGGACATTTCGTTATCGACTGTATTTCGTCTGCATCAGCTGATGACGAGGTAATCGTTTCCCTATTATTGTCAGACTTACGCGTCACTGCGTCTGAGATTCTGGCTATTTCTTTTTACATCTCTAGGTGGGCCGTGTCTTGTGTTTGCATAAGCCCTTGCTCTCGCTTGAGAGCTATTATCGCCTGGTTGAGGGTTTCTACCTGCACACTAAGGTGGACTGGGCACTTAGCCGCAGTATCCTCTATTCGGGACACAAGAGCCGCGTGGTCACTGTGGCATTGTTCTGCTAACGCGCGGAGATCCCTGGAGGAATTTTGTCTTACTCCGGACTCAAGAGCCGCTTGTTCACTCTGGCATTGTTCTGCTAGCATACGTATATTCCCAGCACACCTTTCTTCTTGCTCCATCACCTGCTTGCTAATGACTTGCTGCCCCTCTTCTAAGGCGGAGATGCGTTGGTCAATGATCGCCAGTTTCTCCCCAACACGCTGTACTATTTCACTAGTCAATCTTTTATTTGCTTCCTCGATATGCCTCCTATTTTCTTCTGCTTGTTTTTTATTCACTTCCTCGATATGTCTCCTATTACTGTCTAGTAATTGTCATAGCATAGTCTGTAATGAATTTGCATCTATCGAATGATTTGAAATCACTACAGCGAGCTCAGGATGGACAACATTTGCACTTGCGTTTTCCACGTTTCGCTCCTGGTCGCACTCGACGTTTTTCCTCGCCCTTGTTCAGGTTTATTGTCTGGCTGGTTTTTCCGATAGCGGCTCCCTGAACAGCTATGCATCTCCATAATAAGGACAGTTACTCCATGCTCCAAAATAGAACAAGTATAATACCAAAGTCTCCTAATGGACTCACAGTCCCCACAAAACACCCAAGATTTACTATATGACACCGATACACGCCACAGGACGAGAATCAACCCACACTTGTAACACAATTGAATACTAATTCGCAATGCCTATACAGTAATACATAAACAAGATAAAACATGTAAGAAAATGCACACCTATATCATAAATTCACGTAAATGCCGTATAACAGAAAGACAATAAACCAATTAGCACATCCAACCGAAAATAACTAATCCTCACTGCGCATGAGAAGATCTTGGTTAACCGACATCCGTGAGCAGGGTAAGCCATGTATAACTAACCTGTTTCAACAGGTTATTACGTTATTATTGGGGATGTAAATACTTATTGCTTGTGAAGTTAACGTGAGAAGATTAGGGTCGCCACCGACTCTAACCATACAACTAATCGAAGGTTTGGTCGAGTTGGAAAATGAATTAATTTGATCACAGACCAAAGACTCACAAAAATGCATATATTGTGATGTTGCTCATAGCGGATACGATGTAATTAATAGTATTGCCCATGTATTGTTCACGACAATCAAACATTTAAAATAAAATAGAAAATGCACGAACACTGCATAAGATCAGCTCCCAGCAACACACCTGAAAATAGGACTTAATCTAAAGCATTTGTTATAAAATACAAGGGGAGACTAATCACTGGACCTGTGCATAAGGAAATACGTTGGATGTGCTAACAGGAAAGCTACGAGGTTAGGGGCTTAGGTGCAAAAACGTAATCTCGGAACACAAGAGAAAATTGTAGATAAAATCATTTATTCCTAAGATGAGCATGTGAGGCATGTACACAATTCCTGATAACATTAATTCCTAAAACATTAAAGAAAAGCGTCGATACGTTCACCGCTATAATCTACAACTAAAATCATTGGTGTGAATCATTCATACAACTGCTGTTGCCTGATAACTGATCACAATAACTCGTGAAACGGTACACGTTTCGCAGTACACCCGCGTGCCCACGTGGTTTGTGGAGACACAATTTCTAGGTATCGTGGCCAAGTTGCAACAATATCACATCACCCAATCATGAACAGTTAACGTTCTTTAAAACAAACATGAGACTGGCCAGTTAGTGATGACGGTAGCCCAACAAAACTTTAATGTTCAACTACGTGGTCGGCTCCCCATGGACAAAAGATACATAAAGCTAGGAAAATTTACCTGAAGGCAAAGCTTTTAATATTTAGAAAAATGAAACCTTATACAGGCACAGCTGAAGGCAAACAGATATTCGTACAGAAACGAGTGCTCACTTCTTATCAACACCTTTGTGTGGCACTCTTCCGGTGGATCCAAGTCTGCTATAGAGATTTACTAAAAGAAAAGTCTGCCAAAGTTTTTCATTCCTCGCTGCGACAAGGCAACGCAATCTTTCAGAGTTGAAAAGCGAGACCAAAAGCTAACAGCTCTCCCCTCGCCAAGTAACAACGCGCCGCGCGGTCAGTCTAACTCACCCTTCTTCGACTGGAGCACAGCTGTGGACGTTTCCTGTACCAATGGCAGACTACCTCCCGCTTCTTCTCCAGCCTCTTCCACGCTCCGCGTGGCCCGGAAACCCAAAGATGTCATTTCCGCCACCAACCTAACGCAGGTGGATTTCTCACAAGTAGCGAAAACCTCTTTGCCTACTTGACCACTACCACAGTTGGCTATTCTGTACAACTGCTGCTGAATCTGTACGACTATCGCAGACTTTCAGCAGCAGACTACGCCACCGTTTAGCAACGTGACACACAACCACATTCATTCAATCACACCACTATGATAATTATGAGAAAAGAGAAACAAGGAAGGAAAGAGAAATACTAGTGAAAATGGGCTACCGGACTAATGAAAGGTGGCTACAGGACCCTTTCATCACTCCAAACGTCCCAGAGAAGACTGTGCCGCTAATTTTCTCGCCTTACTAGGAGATTCGCCAACAGTCTTCGAACCAAACATACCCTAACAAGCAACCATTACAACAAACAAACAGAAGCACAAAGGAATTGATTGATATCTTATATCCAAATGAGTTTTATCTGACCTTAGTCATTAATTGTGACCTCATGTGGTCCGCAAGGCAAACAAAACAAATTAAATTGTGGTACTGTACGCTAACATCATGTCATCTGACCTACTACCACCACAAACATGAGATATTATTTTAAAATTGCTTTAACCAATTATCAAAAGTTAACGTAGTGACATAGATGAACAGGTACACAATATATATACATATATAAACAAATAAAATGATGCAAAAACACCACAAACCAAAGCAGTATCAGCTGGTGGTGACTTATATAAAAAAATCTAAGTGAAGGTGCAAAACACAATGTGCACAACAAATACAGCGATACAAAATCATTAATGAACCCAATGGAATGACAGCTGGTAAATAATCACCTATGGAAAATGAGACATGAGTACTAAAACACATCCAGAAACCAGCTCGTTGACACACTGTCATTTTTCAGTTTCGTCACGTAGTAGTTTCACTGGGTATTCTCTTTAGGTGCTGGGGTGGGCGTCTCTTCTAAAGGCGACTTGGAGGATAAGCTACTAGGGGACCACAACACTGAACTGGGGAGTTCGCAGCGGCGTTGATTGTAACGTCCGTTGTAACCCAGGTTGTTCATCTTGGACAGCACCCCGCGACGTTGCCTCGTGCCCGTTTCCACCCTCTGCGTCCATACTGTAGGATGGTTCGAGGTTGCAGATTTGCGGGACATCGCCGCTTGTGGGCCCTGCCTCATCATCGAGCAGGTGGCTTGGCGGTCGTCGTCCGTGTGTTGCGGAGGAATGTGTTTTATGACACATGCCCCTGTCTCCTGTCGTGTCAATGGAGAGACACGTGCTCGTCTCCGTCGCATCGAGGTCGACGTAAGCTCGAGCTGGTGTCGGGCTTGAGGCCCGCTTATCGCCTCTTCGCACCATCTCAGCTGATGCGTCAGTGGTGGGACCCGTGTCCCTCCGGGCAGTGGGCGTTACCTAACCGCAGCGGCCGTCTGGACTAGCGGCGCTCAGGGATCGGCGGCCTCGCCGGGCGTGCGTCATACTTTCCCTTTCGCTTGTCAGATGACTAGCACATGGAGTGGAACGCCAGCCATTAGCTGGCGCTGCCGTGGTGACACGCCTGCGGGCCCTGGTGTGAGCCTGGGCTTGGGGGAAGACCAGCATCCCCTCCCCTCTGACGGGGAAACAGCTGTGACCGCTCGCCGCACCACTGCCTCGCTGTTGATAGCAGGGTTCTGCAACTCCTGCCGGTGGACCAAGCCCTGTGCTTTCTGACGCCGAGGCTCCCTAGGCAGCTTTGCATCCACTTAAGAACTGCGCGCACAGAGATCGTTACAAAATATCATGTGTACAGATTACCACAAAATCAGCGGAGTTACCTACTCCTGATCAATACGTGGAATATTGCCCAAAATTAACTTGACAAGAAGGGCCTTGTTAACAATACCCAAAAAAAATGGCGCAAATTATATAACCAATATTCAAACACACAAAAAATCCTTTTTATAAAATATAGTTCCAGCATTACATCAGCTGTCAATCATTCAGGGTAGACCTTGTACAAGGTTTGGTCAGGATTTGGATAGGATTTGGCGCCGCTGCTAACCACACACACAAAACTCTACCTACTCCTAACTACACTCTCACACACAATCTACACAGCTCGTACTAGTCACCATCACCATATAGCCTGACTACAATTCCCACATACAAACAAAATATTCCTTTCAACACCTATACCCATATCGTTGTTCATTGGCTGCTCCTCCAAGGTTTGTAGCACACGTTTGCTGATCTGTGAAATATTTCCGAGACTTCTTTGCTATGGACATTGCATAATAAAAGTTATGATTAATGAGACACAGAAGGTTCATTCAAGTCACATCTGGAATGGTAAATGTTTCAACATCTATTCATCAGACTAATCCAAAAGGTCAGTGGGCATAAAAATGGAAATAAAAATCATCCTATCCTATCAGCAAACACAAAAACACTTCGTCCTATAAGTACACAAAAAAAGACTGTCAAAAGAAATCCATTTTCCAGGGCCATGAGTACCCAACTTACTGCTGTCATGAGATACTCATAATGATTACACAATTACTCACCACATGTCTCCAGGCGGCCTCACCTACCGTCATGTTATTTCAGCTTGGAGGTAGTCGCACTGATTCTCTATTAAATATCAAGTTGATTGAGTTAATAAGCTGTTTCCATATACGTCTTCTGGGGTTTCACATTCTGGTGCCCTCAACCATACCTAGTAGTATGTGGCGGCAAGTTACACTTTCCAAATATCTTATAAGATGGAAACTCTGAAAATAAAACACTATTAATCTCCCTTTGTATACAAATCCTTCGCCTACAAGTCACCAAGTCGCTTCAACAACATCGCAGTACATTTGAATAATCTCACTGAATCATGCTCACCTAAGAGGAATAAGAACATTACAACTGTAATTTATCATCAAGACTTACCTTACGTCCAATGACTCGCCACGCCAACACACCCGATACCTTTTTAGTCATCAAAAACGAAAGCCATCTTACTGTAACAGGAAACGCTTCATATGAGCCTCATAATCATTCACATTCAGACGTTTTGAAGCTGTACAACACTACTCCTTTCTGCTGAGAAGAAGAAATAACTACACACATATTGGGGAACCCCTTACAACTCATAGAAAATAAACACTTTAATTTTAATCACGCCAGAGTGAATCAAAACATTGGAAAATATACACTGTAATTTTACTAAACAGACATGACTGGGTTTACCTGAGGCACACCAATACTGTGGCCCTCACTGAACAAATCTTCCCTAATATCGTCTTTCTCTATCAAATGTACATCAATATCACTGGTCCTCATTAAGTTGACGCCAACCGAGTCAGCCGCTAGTCATTGATCCCTTTGATTAGGATCATGTGACGGATTGTGACGCGGGTTTGCGGGACGAATTTCAACACCCACTGGTGGACCACCCGTACTGTTTACGGCACCTCTGTTGTTGCTTGTTCGATAATTATTCTGTTGTCGATCACGACTACCGTTCCTAGGTCTGCTATAATTGCGCCTAAATCTCTGCTCATTACCATATCTTCTAAACTCCCCGGGGTGTCTCTGATTTACTCTCGGCGAATGATGACCATTGGCATCGTTTTATTCTGCCCGCGTTCCGTGAGGAGTCGCGACGCTGCCAACGCTCGCGCGCTCTGTAACTCTCAGGCGACCCGTAAAGTCTGGAGTGCCACCTGTCTCTACGGCTGCGGCTTCGCTCGCGTGGCCGCTGCTCGTAGGCGCTCTGACCGTAATTCTGCGTGGTGCCATTCGCATCGCACTCAAGCTCTAAAAGGAAATTGCGAAACCCCTCTACGTCATCCTTACATCGTCCTGCAAGGATAACGTGCCGCAACTGCATTGGAAATTTTCCCAGGCAAATACAAATAATTTCCGCAGGTCCATAAGGATCGTCAAGATGTTTATTCGCCTCCAGCATGTGCTCAAACATCTGCACAGGGCTGGAGAATGTCGACCGGTTTGACTCTGATAGCATAATGAGTCCGTGTTTTACGCAACTTTGCGCTGCCACTGACCAATAGATCGACAGGAAGTGTTGTCGAAACTCCCCAACAGTGTAGCAATTGCGTGCAGGTGACCTCATCCGCAACAACTGGCTCACCTTTGAGGTAGCCGCTCATATACTCTATTTTGTGCGCACTGGGCCATGTAGGAGGAAGGGAGAACTCGAACTGCTGTAACCAGGCCCGCGGGTGAATCCCCGTAGCCGAGTTATGGAAGACTTCGAACGTCCTCACCGTCAGAAAATGTTTAAAGTCATATTCGTGAGTTTCCCTTGGCGAACGTTCCTGAGGGTATCCGCGCCGTTCCCACCTGGTACGAGATCCATGATCGTGACGATGATCAAATTCGCCATCGTTCCCAGAATCATCATCGGAATAATGGCCCTTTCGTTCATTTCTTTCAACTTCATGGGCCGTTAACCCTTTTAGGTGAAGTTCTATACAGGCCATGTGCTCACATAGTCCCTTGGTAACCCGTCTTTGTTGTATATTTATTTCACACTGACCACGCGGACATTTCGTTATCGACTGTATTTCGTCTGCATCAGCTGATGACGAGGTAATCGTTTCCCTATTATTGTCAGACTTACGCGTCACTGCGTCTGAGATTCTGGCTATTTCTTTTTACATCTCTAGGTGGGCCGTGTCTTGTGTTTGCATAAGCCCTTGCTCTCGCTTGAGAGCTATTATCGCCTGGTTGAGGGTTTCTACCTGCACACTAAGGTGGACTGGGCACTTAGCCGCAGTATCCTCTATTCGGGACACAAGAGCCGCGTGGTCACTGTGGCATTGTTCTGCTAACGCGCGGAGATCCCTGGAGGAATTTTGTCTTACTCCGGACTCAAGAGCCGCTTGTTCACTCTGGCATTGTTCTGCTAGCATACGTATATTCCCAGCACACCTTTCTTCTTGCTCCATCACCTGCTTGCTAATGACTTGCTGCCCCTCTTCTAAGGCGGAGATGCATTGGTCAATGATCGCCAGTTTCTCCCCAACACCCTGTACTATTTCACTAGTCAATCTTTTATTTGCTTCCTCGATATGCCTCCTATTTTCTTCTGCTTGTTTTTTATTCACTTCCTCAATATGTCTCCTATTACTGTCTAGTAATTGTCGTAGCATAGTCTGTAATGAATTTGCATCTATCGAATGATTTGAAATCACTACAGCGAGCTCAGGATGGACAACACTTGTACTTGCGTTTTCCGCGTTTCGCTCCTGGTCGCACTCGACGTTTTGACCTCATCCTTGTTCAGGGCTATTGTCTAGCTGGTTTTACTGATCGCGGCTCCCTGACACAGCGACGCATCTCCATAATAAGGACAGTTACTTCGTGCTCCAAAATAGAATAAGAATAATGCCAAAGTCTCCTAATGAACTCACAGTCCCCACAAAGCACCCAAGATTTACTATATGACACTGATACACGCCACAGGATGAGAATCAACCCACACTTGTAACACAATTGAATACTAATTCACAATGCCTATACAGTAATACATAAACAAGATAAAACATGTAAGAAAATGCACACCTATATCATAAATTTACGTAAATACTCTATAACAGAAAGACAATAAACCAATTAGCACATCCAACCGAAAATAACTAATCCTCATTGCGCATGAGAAGATCTTTGTTTAACCGACATCCGTGAGCAGGGTAAGCCATGTATAACTAACCAGTAACTACGGGTTATTACGTTATTATTGGGGATGTAAATACTTATTGCTTGTGAAGTTAACGTGAGAAGATTAGGGTCGCCACCGACTCTAACCATACAACTAATCGAAGGTTTGGTCGAGTCGGAAAATGAATTAATTTGATCACAGACCAAAGACTCACAAAAATGCATATATTGTGATGTCACTCATAGCGGATACGATGTAATTAATAGTATTGCCCATGCATTGTTCATGACAATCAAACATTTAAAATAAAATAGAAAATGCATGAACACTGCATAAGATCAGCTCCCAGCAACACACCTGAAAATAAAACTTAATCTAAAGCATTTGTTATAAAATACAAGGGGAGACTAATCACTGGACCTGTGCGTAAGGAAACGCGCTGGATGTGCTAACAGGAAAGCTACGAGGTTAGGGGCTTAGGTGCAAAAACGTAATCTCGGAACACAAGAGAAAATTGTAGATACAATCATTTATTCCTAAGATGAGCATGTGAGGCATGTACACAATTCCTGATAACATTAATTCCTAAAACATTAAAGAAAAGCGTCGATACATTCACTGCTATAATCTACAACTAAAATCATTGGTGTGAATCATTCATACAACTGCTGTTGCCTGATAACTGATCGCAATAACTCGTGAAACGGTACACGTTTCGCAGTACACCAGCGTGCCCACGTGGTTTGTGGAGACGCAATTTCTAGGTATCGTGGCCAAGTCTCAACAATAACACATCACCCAATCATGAACAGTTGACGTTCTTTAAAACAAACACGAGACCGGCCAGTTAGTGATGACGGTAGCCCAACAAAACTTTAATGTTCAACCACGTGGTCGGCTCCCCACGGACGAAAGATACATATAGCAAGGAAAATGAAAGCTTATTCAGGCACAGCTGAAGGCAAACAGACATTCATACAGAAGCGAGGGCTCACTTCTTATCAACACCTTTGTGTGGCGCTCTTCCAGTGGATCCAAGTCTGCTATATAAATTTACTAAAAGAAAAATCTGCCAAAGTTTTGCATTCCTCGCTGTGACAAGGCAACGCAGTCTTTCAGCTCTCCCCTCGCCAAGTAACAACGCGCCACACGGTCAGTCTAGCTCACCTTTCTTTGACTGGAGCACAGTTGTGGACGCTTCCCGTACCGGCGGCAGACTGCCATTTCCGCCACCAACCTAACGCAGGTGGATTTCTCACAAGTAGCGAAAACCTCTTGCCTACTTGACCACTACCACAGTTGGCTATTCTGTACAAATGCTGCTGAATCTGTATGACTATCGCAGACTTTCTGCAGCAGACTACGCCACCGTCTAGCAATTCGACACACAACCACATTCAATCAATCACACCACTATGATAATTGTGAGAAAAGAGAAAGAAGGAAGAAAAGAGAAATACTAGTGAAAATGGGCTACTGGACTAATGAAAGGTGGCTACAGGACCCTTTCAAAGTATGGAGTGTGTACTTAGCGTTGCTAATCTTAATTACAACGGCGTGCTGAAAGTCGAAATCCCGCGCCCGGGTTCCCGGGTTCTATTCCCGGCGGGGTTAGGGATTTTGTCTGTCTCGTGATGACTGGGTGTTGTGAGATGTCCTTAGGTTAGTTAGGTCTAAGTAGTTTTATGTTCTAGGGGACTGATGACCATAGATGTTAAGTCCCATAGTGCTCAGAGCCATTTGAACCATTTTTGATGCTAGTTACTTTTCTTTACCAGTCTGTAACTAAGCAGCATTTACTCACACCTAGAAAACGAATTGCTGCGGTAGTTTGTAACCTGATTGCTTCTACATTTTTGTGTCACGCAAACGATCCGTGAAACATGTCACTAACTGACCGTCAAGCCCAAGCTAAGGAAAGTGCTCATTAGCAGAAGTGATCTCATACCACAAGGGACGAGTTATAGTGGGAGAACTTCGAACGACGCACCACTTTTATGATAACGTAAAAAGGGGCGTTGTTGAATATGTAATTAGAGGCCGAGTAGTAAACGGAAAAAAATTAACAGTTGAAGGAGCGTTGTTGAAACTGTCTGTCTGACTAACAAGGAGAGGACGCCTACTCGTCATCACCGAATTCATCCAAATTTATGGTACATGTGGGGCGTCGTAAGACAAGAAAGTGCCCCAGATGGACAAGCGTTTAGGAAATAAATGGAATTTTGATATGGATCTTTCATCATGTGCACTTTATCAATTGTCGTTGTGACAATGTGTTTAGGAAGAGGTGATGGCGCAGTGCCGGCATGGTAGCTCAGCGTGTTCGTCAGAGAGTTAGCTGCCCTCTGAAATAAAAAGAATGAGGCAATGGATCAATGATGATTTAGAACAAGTGTCATGGGACGTCCATCCCGAACAAACAGATCGAAAAATAACGAACAAAATAAAAAAAAGAAGTGGTAAGAGATAGCATTTGCATTGAAAGCCTCGCAGGTTCGACTCCGCCGAGTAGCAAATATTTTTTTGCCCCTGGCAATGCGTACCCTCCTGACATCACAATTCACCACAACATTGTATAGGTTATTTTATTAATTTATATAAGCACAAAAAGGAGGGAAGCAATAATTTTGACCAAATCTTGCGCATGTTATAAAGGCTGCCTTTTTGCAGTGACTGTTTTTTTATGTCTCCACAGAAAAAGAAACTTGATTGACATTCTGAAAAATGCTTCTTTCATCGCACAGGCCAGCAGCGAACCACGCGTAACGCAGCATGTCACTCAATACGTGCGAGGATTGCTGGTGGTGTATAATGGAATGTAGTTTGATGCAAGCTTCTCGGGAAGTGATTTCTCCTTCTTTCTCGATAAGTGCAGTCTTGACATTTTTATTAGATATTTTATCTGACGATAAAAATGTAAATGGCAGAGTTGCACTAGTGGCGTACATTTTGGAGGAATTGCTTTGATACTGTACGTTGGCAATCCGTCTTCATCTTGGAACAGTTGGTCGTATATTTGCCAAGGAGCACAAAAACATTTGCCGCTGGGTGTAGTCGAACCCACAACTCTTTCAATACGAAACCGTTCTCTTACCGCTGAGCCAGACACCAGTGCACATGGCGATAGATCCGTTTCATAATTCCTAGTATTTCCTAAACACTTGGCCATTTGAAGTTCCCAAATGGCTCTGAGCAATATGGAACTTAACATCTGAGGTCATCAGTCCCCTAGAACTTAAAACTACTTAAACCTAACTAACCTAAGGACATCACATACATCCATGCCTGTGACAGGATTCGAACCTGCGACTGTAACGGTCGCGTGGTTCGAGAGTGAAGCGCCTAGAACCGCTCGGCCACAGCAGCCGGCTGAAGTTCCCATTTGGGACACTTCCATGTCTCATCACACCCTACATGTACCATCAATTTGAACGAATTCGGCGATAACGAGTAGGCGACCTCTCTTTGTAAGCTCTGTAAATGAAGTCCGTGACTGGCCTGCAGAGGAAGATTGAGGAAAAACACAGTAGGAACAGTTCTGAAAGTGAGCACAAGATGTTTTGACGATGTGTATTGCAGGATGCAGAGTATGTACAGCACCTGCGTCAGCGAAGCTCAGAGCTGTACCCAGGTAATCCTGCGCCCCTTGCGGAACTGCCAAAGCTACACCCCCACCGCCGCTCCTCCCTCAAAGTCAACCTATCAGATTATCTTTGTCCCGTTTTTCCCTCTGCAGTTTTTTCTACATGGGTTTAGCATATTTTATAATTTTATAACTACCTTTACAATAATGAAGCATTATTGAAGAATATTACTCAAATGAAATATACTGATAAGACATGTTGGACACTACAAATTAAATGTATCATTGTATCACATTGGATTTTATTTTTACTTATAATACAGAAAATATTTGATTTGCTTCTCATAAATTATTGATAGTCGATAAATTACCAATCATGAATAAAAGAAGACACAATTAAGAGTTCAGAAAACATTTCTTTCAGGATCTGTGTTCTTATTTCAACTGTATTCTGCATTTCCTTGCTTTGAGCGAAACAAACTGATTTACTATCTTATTGTAGCCAAGACCTGCAGATACTGTCAAAAATATCCTTAAGATAATTTTAATGTTGGGATAAGCATTTCAGGAGATATATTTTGAAGAAACCCACAAGATATCTAAACGGGATGCTGTGGCAATGTCCTTAAACAACCCTTTGAGCTGGAACTTGAAGGCTGCACATTTTTCTGGACATGATATAGAGTTTTCATTTACTGCATCTTCTGACAGGAAATTAAAATCTGACAAAATGGTGTGATATATGACAAATCTGATTTATCAATCTATCATACACTTTGCAGCATTTTACCTCAAACACTTTCACAGCACAAGTCAAGTGTACAGCCCATGCAGCATCTTCGGGTCATCCTCTTCATCTATCTGAATCTCCTAGCAGCAAAACTCCATTTGATGGACATAAAATTACAAATGTCTTTGACTTTGGATATGTATTTCTGCACATACACATATAAAAAAAGTTATACATCACCTCGATTCCTAGAGTTCAGGAACATGTATAGAAAAATGGAATAGAGATCAACATAAACATTATTTTCACCCTTTTTATTGCTCATGAGAACCACACATTGCATGGTGTCCCATCATACAGCAAGACCTTCAGAGGTTGTGATCCAGATTGCTGAACACACTGATACCTCTGAACCCAGTAGCACATCCTCTTGCATTGATGCATGTCTGTATTCGTCATGGCATTCTATCAACAAATTCATCAAGGCACTGTTGGTCCACATTGTCCCACTACTGAACGGCAGTTCAGTGTAGATCCCTCAGAGGGATTGGTGGATCACATTGTCCATAAACAGCCCTTTTCAATCTATTCCAGAACTATGTGATAGGGTTCATATGTGGAGAACAACGTGGCAACTCTAGTTGAGTGATGCCACCATCTGAAGGAAGTCATTTACAAGATGTGCATGATGGTTGTAATAACCCACTGATTTTTAACTTCATTATTTCAATTGCAACATGACTGTAACACAATAACATGTATTAGATAACAAAAGTAAGTTATTTTTAAAAAACTTTAAACTGTGAATGTAAGTAAATTGATTAAAATGTATTAGTTAACAAAGTACATTTTTTAATGGTTCAAATGGCTCTGAGCACTATGGGACTTAACATCTATGGTCATCAGTCCCCTAGAACTTAGAACTACTTAAACCTAACTAACCTACGGACAGCACACAACACCCAGCCATCACGAGGCTGAGAAAATCCCTGACACTGCCGGGAATCGAACCCGGGAACCCGGGCATGGGAAACGTGAATGCTACCGCATGACCACGAGATGCGGGCTCATTGGTTTAAAAAATTATTTAAAAAGTAGTAGTAAATAAAGTACATTATTTTTAAAAATCACATTGTGAATGTAAGTAAATAAATAAAATCTATTAGTTAAGAAAGTACATTATTTTAAAAAATCACATTGTGAATGTAAGTAAATAATTAACATAATTAGTTAACAAAAGTAAATTATAAAAATATTACAATGCGATTGTAAAAGAATAAAATGTGTGAGTTAAAACAAAAGTCAGTTATTTTAAAAATTTTACATTGTGAACATAAGTAAATAAATAAAATCTATTAGTTAACAAAAGTACATTATTTCAAAAATTTAACATTGTGAATTCTGTATCATGAAATTCATTATTTCTATTTGTAAGTTTCTTCATTCTTTTGTATTTTAATATAATTTGTCATTTTTTAATTATTTCAAAATCAAAATCATTTATTAATTTAGAAAATCTACGGGTAAAATTACATCAAAATCATTACTGAGTTCCAGAAAATTGTTCTCCATATGTAGTATTTAAATATTCACAGGTCAGAATATTATATAAATCATTTATTTTTAGCTCTCTTACTTTTTTTATTTCTTTGGAAAGACACATTGTTCAGCATCTTGATTAAAGTGGTTTCCATTTATATAGAAAAATTTTTTATTAGATTTACAAATATAAATTTGTAGTTTGTATTCAACATCTTTTTTAAAAATTGTAATTTTGAATGTATAACTAAATGATACACTGAAAATAGTTCTTTTTTATTTGTTATAAATCTAATAAAAATTATTTGTTATAAATGGAGAACATAAACGAAATGCAAACTAAACTAAAAGAAACTTATGAACTAATTGAGCAATCCGAAAAAGATATTGATTTTCATATTTGTTTAAGTAATGAAAATAATAATCAATTTGTTAAAACAAATTGTAATCATATTTTTGATAAAAAATGTATTCATGAATCGTTAAAGGGAAAAGAAAATTCTCCACATTGGAGAATTATTATTAAAAATATGTACCAGAAACAGTTAAAATGATTAATATTTGTGTTTTGTTTGATGCTCAAGATGAAGCATCATACTATGGTGATTATTTATATTTTTATATTATAAAAATTATAAAAATTTGCTTTCTCAAAAATGTAATAAATTTTTATATATATAAATGGAGCAAGTTCAACAAAAGTTTTCTGTAAAATCTAAATTTTGTGAATATTGTAATACAGAGTGATCAACTGATAATTTTATTTTACAGATATATACAAGATGGTTATAGAAGTATATGTAGACCATGTGTTAGTAAATATCATGTAAAAAATTACAATAAAAATCGAATTCATTGTTATGTGCAAAAGTATTGCTAAATGTTATGTTAATGAACATTTACGTTGAAATCCAAGTGAAGATCATACACAAATATTATTAATAATTAATAATGAAGAAAAATCTACATCTACAATGAATAACGAAGATGTTGTAACTGAAGAAATAACTACACATACAAAAAAATGTAAAAATTGTCAAGAGATTAAAGCTTTAAATTGTTTTTATATAAATCCTTCACATAAAGATGAACATAACAATAAATTTAAGAAGTGTACTTCAGAATATATTAAGAACAAGAAAGCATTAACTTTAAGATTTATTATCTATTAAATAATAATCCATTATGATTAATTCAATAAATTATTAAAAGTAAATTGATTGCTAAACTAAATAGTAAACTAAATTATTGTTAAAATAAATAATAAATTAATTCTTTTATAAAAACTAATTGCTTACAAACAAATTCATTGTTAAACTAAATAATAAACTAATTTTCATTTTGATTTATTATCTATTAAAAATAATCATTATCCATCTATTAAAGAAATATCATTTTGTTAAAAAGTATTTTTTACAAATGTAATGAATTTTTGTTGAAATAAATAAAAGAGCAACATGGAAACATTGCTTATGAACTACAACAATTTACTGTTGCCAGTCTATGTGAATTTTATAGAATAAATAATTTACATTGATTTTCAAATTTACATAAGCTGATTTAATTAGATATATTATTAGAAATTGTTCGATTATTGTTAGAAGTAATAACCTCAAGTAAGAGAAAATGACACAAATATTATTACAAATTATACACTTGATGCAAGTGAAAATCATACAAATATTCTTAGAAATTATACACCTGAAGTAAATGACAATCTTTGGAAAAAGTAACCATATTATAATATTGATGGCGGTTTCCTAACTAACGAAGATAAACCAGTAAAAAGAATAATTCCATTTTATACAAATATAATAGTAAAACTGAAATGAAGAGACAGAAATACAATTAAACATTACTTAGGCCAAAATGAATTTGAAAACAGATTACAAAGTATTAATTTTGAAAATATATTGTAGGTATACTTGATCCTAATCATTTCTCAACCGTAGTAAAAATTATTTTTTGAAATTATTAAAGACTATTTGAAAGTAGATCATGGTTTAAGGGGAAATTTTAGTTTATATTATGAATATAAACTACAAAATGAAATAAATGAAAAACTTCAAGAATTTGGACAAAAAACGAAATTACACTATTATGACCGAAATAGATTTTAGTAAAATATTTACACAAGGTAAAGGAGATATTTTAACAAAATCCTTAATTTTGAAGCACAAGTGATCAGGATGGACATTAAATAAAATTATTGGTTTACAACTAGCAATTAATAAATATATTCCAATAAAAGGATCACCTTACAATGATTTATCTATTGTAATAAAAGAAAGCTTGTATTAATGTACAAAATAAGGATGAAAAATGTTTTTTATCATCTATAAAAGCAGCTTTGTTTCCTGTAGATAAAGATGCTGAAAGAATAACAAAATATAAAAAAGGTTGATCTTATGCTTGATAAAAATCTAGACAATATTGAATTTCCTGTATGAGCTGATCATATTCCAAAACTAGAAAATATAATTAGTGTATCTAAATATGTTTTTACATTTGATGGTGAAATATATCAAGTGTATGCATTAAAATCTAAAAAGGAAAAAAATGTATATCTACTTTATTTCAAGAAAGAAAATAATTCACGCTATTGCTTCATAAAAAATTTATCTAGACTGGTATCAAGTCAAATCAATATAATACAATTAGGAAACTTATTTTGCTTTATATTTACTACTTTTCAATATTAAAGTAAAATTAAATAATCATAAACAAAATTGTTTAACTAAAAAACCAATAAAAGCTGAAATGCCAACTAATGGACATTGTGTACATTTTAAAAATTATCAATATTCACACAAAGTTACATTTGTAATTTATGCTGATTTTGTAAGTGTTCTTTTAAATATGGACAACTGTGAACAAAATCCAGAAAAATCATATGCAATGAAATATCTAAAACGTAAACCAAGTGGTTTTTTGGTAATACATAAAATACAAATATGAAAATTATAAACATCCTGTTGTTTGTAGATGACCAAATTGTCATACAAAATTTATTTAATTTATGAAACAAGAAGTTGAAGAAATTGGAATAATTTATTCTGAAATTGAAGAAATGGAACCAGTTACATTTGTTCGAAACAAAATACATAATAATTCTAAATTCTGTATATTGTGCAGCTATTATAAAAAAAATAACAAAAAAGTTCATTGTCATGATAATCTAACTGGAAAATATATTGCTCCATTGTGCCACAATTGTAATTTATAACTATAACAACCTGATTTTGTACCTACTTATTTACATAATTAATCTGGTTATGATTCACATCTTTTTGTAAAAGAACTCGGTTGTGATAATAAAGAAATAGAACTAATACCAAACAATGAAAATAAATACATTACTTTTGGTAAACATACAAAAAATTAAAAAATCGATTTGTTGATACATTTAAATTTATGGGTACTTCACTTGATAAAACTTCAGTATAAAAAATGTTGGTGAATATCGTGATCTGATGTACTATTGTTACAAGATGTTTTTGGAAAGTTTAGAAAAACATGTACAACATCATATGATCTACATCCTTCTTGGTATTTTACAGCACCAGTTTTATCTTGGGATGCAATGTTAAAAATTACTGAACAAAACCTTGAATTGTTATATGATTATATATGTCTGTAATGGTTGAAAAAGGAATAAGAGGAGGAATTTCACAATGTTGTAAAAGAGATGTACAAACAAATAATAATTACAGGGTTATTACAAATGATTGAAGCGATTTCACAGCTCTACAATAACTTTATTATTTGAGATATTTTCACAATGCTTTGTACACACATACAAAAACTCAAAAAGTTTTTTTAGGCATTCACAAATGTTCGATATGTGCCCCTTTAGTGATTCGGCAGACATCAAGCCGATAATCAAGTTCCTCCCACACTCGGCGCAGCATGGACCCATCAATGAGTTCGAAAGCATCATTGATGCGAGCTCGATGTTCTCGCACGTTTCTTGGTAGAGGAGGTTTAAACACTGAATCTCTCACATAACATCACAGAAAGAAATCACATGGGGTTAAGTCGTGAGAGTGTGGAGGCCATGACATGAATTGCTGATCATGATCTCCACCACGGCCGATCCATCGGTTTTCCAATCTCCTGTTTAAGAAATGCCGAACATCATGATGGAAGTGTGGTGGAGCACCATCCTGTTGAAAGATGAAGTCGGCGCCGTCGGTCTCCAGTTTTGGCATGAGCCAATTTTCCAGCATGTCCAGATACCTGCGTCCTGTAACGTTTTCTTCGCAGAAGAAAAAGGGGCCGTAAACTTTAAACCGTGAGATTGCACAAAACACGTTAACTTTTGGTGAACTGCGAATAGGCTGCACGAATGCGTGAGGATTCTCTACCGCCCAGATTCGCACATTGTGTCTGTTCACTTCACCATTAAGAAAAAATGTTGCTTCATCACTGAAAACAAGTTTCGCACTGAACGCATCCTCTTCCATGAGCTGTTGCAACCGCGCCGAAAATTCAAAGCATTTCACTTTGTCATCAGGTGTCAGGGGTTGTGACAATTGTAAACGGTAAGGCTTCTGATTTTGTCTTTTCTGTAAGATTTTCCAAACCGTCGGCTGTGGTACGTTTAGCTCCCTGCTTGCTTTATTCATCGACTTCTACGGGCTACGCGTGAAACTTGCCCGCACGCGTTCAACCGTTTCTTCGCTCACTGCAGGCCGACCTGTTGATTTCCCCTTACAGAGGCATCCAGAAGCTTTAAACTGCGCATACCATCGCCGAATGGAGTTAGCAGTTGGTGGATCTTTGTTGAACTTCGTCCTGAAGTGTCGCTTCACTGTTATGACTGACTGATGTGAGTGCATTTCAAGCACGACATGCGCTTTCTCGGCTCCTGTCGCCATTTTGTCTCACTGCGCTCTCGAGCGCTCTGGCGGCAGAAACCTGAAGTGCAGCTTCAGCCAAACAAAACTTTATGAGTTTTTCTATGTGTCTGTTGTGTGTCGTGACCATATGTCAATGAATGTAGCTACAGAGAATTTATGAAATCGCTTCAATCATTTGTAATAGCTCTGTATGTAAAACATTTTAATATTAATATTTAGCGTTATTTAGCGTATGGCGGATTTCTGTGGGATGAACCAAATAATTTTAATTGTACAATTATAAATGAAATTTCAAACAATTGTGAAAATGGTTATATATTTGAAGTAGATCTAGAAAATCCAAAATATTTACATGATTTTCATAAACATTTTTCATTACCTCCTTATCAAAACATGTTCCAGGTACAAGTGAAAGTAAATTAACAACTACTTTAGATAAAAATCACAATTATGTAGTACATTATAGAATCTTAAACAATATATATCTCTAGGAATTCTGCTTACAAAAATTCATAAAGTTTTCAAATTTTAACATCTAATTGGTTAAAGAAGTTTATAGTTTTAAACACACAGTTGAGAACTAATGATACAAATGATTGTGAAAAAGATTTCTATAAATTAATGGATAATTCTGTATTTGGTAAGACAATGGAGAAACTAAGAAATAGACAAGATATATAATTAGTTTTAAACAGTGTAGTATTTTCTAAACTCATAGCTAAACCAAACTTTTAATGTAGCACTATATTTAATGAAAATCTAGCTGCTAGTCATATATATAAAACTAAAATTACATTTGATAAACCTACTTATGTTTGATTAAGTATACTTAATATATATCTAAAGAATTAATGTATAATTTTCACTGTAGAGTTACATAACTTAAATATGGATAAAAAATTGAATTATTTTATGAAGGTATAGATATTTAAATCTACTATTTTGAAACTGGAGGTAGGTAATGAACATATAAAATCAATTGTTGATTACTTTGATACATTATTTATCCAACAGATAATATGTATAATGTTCCACATGTAAACAAAAAAGTTGTTGGTAAAATGAAAGAGGAATGTAATGGAACAGTAATCGAAGAATTATGTGGTTTAAGAGCAAACACGTATGCTTATAGAATTTTTGACAATATATTAAAAATCTGAAGATACTAAGAAATATGATGTTAAAAACAAAGTAAGTTTAGAAGATTGCAAAGATTGTATGTTTAACAATATAGAACTGTACAGAAAAATTAATTTAATTAAAAGCGAAAAACATAAAATATATACAATTCAGGTCAATAAAAAGCACTAAGTCCTCATGATAATAGAAGATATGTATTGGAAAATAAAATAGTTACTTTACCATATGGTCATTTTAAGTTGTTAAAAATGTAATATAATTTTTATACGAAAATTAATAAAAATTTTCTATACAAAATTAATAAAGTTTTTATTATATTTAAAATGTTTCTATATAAGTGGAAACTTTTTACAAAGACAAAATAAAACACGAAGATTTTTGTATAGAAAAACCATAAACATTGTATAAAATAAACAATGAAATAATTAAAGAAAAAAAATTAAAATCAAAGATGAAAGTATTAAATTACAAGACAAAAGAATTAACGTAAAAGATGAAATAATTAGAACAAAAGAGGCTGAAATTCCAAATTTGATGGAAATATTAGATACTTATTTAAAAACTTATTGATTGTAACACTAAATATTAAACTAATTCTTTTAAATACTAATTGTTCAAAAACTTGTTATCTAAATACTATACGAAATAGTAAACTTATTCGCTGAAAAACTAATTTTTAAAAAAGTTATTGTTAAACTAAATAGTAAACTAATTCTTTATAAAATTGTTTATCATTACAAAATTACTTTATCTTCATTTATCAACTGTTGTGTGAGTTATCAGATCCTAACCATTTAACATAAAGTTGATTTTTTTTGTTTCTTAAAACTTTTTCAACTAAGTATAAGTCTGGATATTTTGTTTTCTATAGTTATTGATCATAAAAAATTCCTTTTATATCTTTTAATTTAAACGTTATTGGGTTTGAATGAATAACATTTTCAAATTCAAATATTTCTGTAAACCAATTAGCTGTATATCCTTTTCAAAAAGACCTTTATGTTTGTAATTCTTACTTTATCACTTTTTCAAATGTAGCAATTTCTTTAGGTACAATGTTATTTATTTTCAAATTTTGTTAGTAACATCTATTGGTTTCATTTTTATTGTAGAATGTTTGGTGTTATTGTATTCATTAATTCGATTTATAACTAAGTTTACCATTTACAATTTCCTGTAAAGAAAATTTGTTCCACATTTTTCTTTAAGTGTTCTGTTAAATTGTTCAACAACAGATTCATTTAAATCTGAAAAAGTTGAATAATGATTAATGTTATATTTTCTCATTAATTCTTTAAATTCTTTGTTTCAGAATTTTTTACCATTATCTGTTTGTAAATTATTTTGCTTTCAAACTTCTAAAATTTTTGAAAAGTATCAACTATATTTTTAGTTGTTTTATTTGTAATAGGAACAGCAAATGTATATTTTGAAAAAAATCGTTTAGTGTTATTATCTATTTATAACCTTTATTTATTTTTGAAATTCGTTTTGAATTAACTGATTCCATTTCCAAGAAATCAACTTGCCATAAATCATGTATATCAAGTGAAACAATATTTATTCTTCTAAAATTCATTTTAATTTTTTTACATAATTCATTAATTACATTTTTACGAATATTATTTAAACCGTCAACATCTACAAATTTTTTTAATGAATTTGATCTTTTTAGATTTACAAATTTTACAAACATCTTCAATATTTTGTCTTTCATTTTTAGTTGTTATTCTATATGGAAATGTGTTTCTGTAAACTTTTTACATTTCGTACAATAAATATGATGCCCTTTAAGAACTAAATGTGAACTATGATTTTCAATTTGTATATAAAAATTTTATATAGATAAAAATTTATATAGATAAAAAATTTTTAAAAGTTGAAATTAATCTAATGATCCAATACTTTTAGAATTTCACCTACATTTTTTCTAAGTTTTTATTAATTTGTGATTTTAATGATTTACCCTTTTTTTCTACTTATCAATTTTAAATAATGCATTAAGGAGACTATTTATCGTTTTGTTTATTTCTCTAGTATTATTTTCCATAACACTATCAATAATACCATATCTTTGTTTTAAATCTGAAAGAATCTGGTTATAATCCTCTTTTTTATTATAATAACTGAATGTGCTGGAATGCTTGAGTATTCTGGTTTTGTAACGTATTCTTTTTCTTTGTATTCTTTGGTAACTACATATTTTGCATCAATTGCAACATTTAATAAGGTTTTTTTTACATAGTTAAAAATTGGTAAAGATTTTTTAAATAGATAAAAATTTATAAAGATTTTTTATATATATTAAAAATGTATAAAGATTCTTCATATAATTTAAAAATTTTGTAATAGTTTTCTGTATAGTAAAAAATTTATTTAGTTTATTAATTTTGTAAAGATTTTTTATATAATTAAAAATTTATATAGATTTTTTGTATAGTTAAAAATATATAAAGATTCTTCATATAGTTAAAAATTTATAAATTTTTTATGTAGTTCAAAATGCATAAACATTTCTTATGTAGTTAAAAATTTAATAAAGGCTATTTAATTAGTTTAAAATTTTATTAAGATTTTTTATATATTTTAAAAATTTATAAACTAAAAATTTATAACTAATTTTCTTGTTCCATACATTATCTCTCTAACAGCTGTTGCTGCAACTTTTTCACAAAATGAAGCATCATTTGCATACATTTTTTCTTTTGCAGCTAACTGAAGTTTATTATCAGCTGAATGTATTTTTCTAAATCTTTAGTATCTCTGTAAGCAATATAATGGTTTTTACCAGCTTTATCTAATGGATTTACACCTCACCACCTTTAGCTAATCTCTCTTCTAATTTTGTATCTGGACCAAAAAATTTATAGCCTGGAAGATACATATCAAATGGTAATTTGTTAATTAAAGTATTTACTAATCCTTTTCCATTATTATCACTTTTCGAAAATGTATGTGGAAGAACATGCAAACATCTAATTAAATATGGAATTCCTTTTCTATTATAATTTATAAAATCACTAAATTTATATGTTAACATTTGTGCAGTACTAACTTTTTCATTATGAGAATTGTTATTTCCAGCTAATTCTTCACCATGAATAACGGGTAATCTATCAATTAATTGTCCAACATCAGTCGACCAAACATATTAAATTGCTTTATCCTTACATTTTTAACCAAACATTCACCTGTATCTTCATTTTCAGGAGAACTAATATCTGAATCCTCTATTGTTGTTCTTCTTAAGTTTGGAAAACAACATTCAACAATTGATTTTGTTAAATCTTTATATTTATTACGTTTACTTGATCTTTTTATTTGTATTATTAACAGAATATAATGCTCCTGAATTTAATAATATATCTGCATAATTTGATAGGTCTTCCCCATTACACTTTTCATTTTAATCTTCTATAGTAAATTTTTTTCAGTTCAGAGTCTCATTAATCCACCTATACCTTCATATGTTTTTTTACCAATTGTTAATTTACCACCATTGAATTCTACGGGTAAATTACTAACATAATTAAATATACCAACAGGTTTTAAACCAATTACTTTATCTTTAATATGATTAATATACTTTAACATTCTTTCACTAACATTTATCTTTTTTGTTTCATTTATCTTTTTACTTTCATTTTCTTCTTCATATACATTCAGTACATCTTGTATTTCTGTTTCACTTAATGTATAATCATATTTTCCAGGAATATCATCAGACGAATCCGTTAATTTTTTAATTGGTGATAAATCTCCTAAAGCTTCTATATGATGACTATGTGGAATTTTTTTTTCAATTTCTCTATTTTGTTCAATTGCTTTTAAAACATTATCACCTAAACCTTCAATACTTTGTTTTACTTTTTTAATAGCATTACTAACAGGTTGAGCTGTCTTTTTATAATTCTTATATTCTGTTCTTTGTTGCTTTTTCCAAAGCTTGAATTGCTCTTTATGTTTTTTAAATTTCTTCCTCTCTTGATTAGATTGTTTAACAACTTTCTCATAATACTTTGCAAACATTTATTAATGAAGAAAAAACTTTAATTATGTTTATGTTTATATTTATGTTTAATGTTGTAGTTTAATGTTAATGTTAAAATTAATGTTTAAGTTAGTGTTACAGTTAATGTTAAAGTTAATTTCAATGTTAATATTAATGTTTAATGTTTTTGTATAATGTTTATGTTTCTACGAAATGTATTTTATTTCTAAATTTATCTTCATTTCGATTTCTACACTTATCTTTTGTTAAAAAACCATATTCATCATTCCAACATGTAATACACATTTCTTTAAAATTATCAGGTTTTAAATATGCACCAACAAACTCATGGTAAATATTATTTAAATTTGTATCATCTTGTCTAAAAATATTTTAAAATATAAATTGTCTCTTACTAGTAGTTTTGGTATTTTTGAATAAGTTTGAGCTAAGGAAAGCAATCTATACCTTTGTGTCTACCTCTAGTAAAATAATTTCTAGTAATATCTTGCTTTTCTAGAATGTAATCATCAACTGCAACAACTTAATTATTTTACTTTCATGTACTGGAATAATTTCTTCTTTATTTTCAATAAAACTATTAATTTGTTTATTAATTTTATCTTCAATTTTTTTACATTGTTTTATCAATTCTTGATATTTTGGTTATCTAAACTTTTTGAATAAACATACAAATATTTAATTTTATTCCAATTCAACCATCCTGTAGCTAAAATATAATTATCAATCTTTAATACTTTTTTCCACAACTACTTGTTCAAATTATTGGACATCTTATAGAAATTGATAGAAGTATCCGATAATTGATTTTTAACTTAATTTCTGGAATTCTTGCTGTAGTATCCAAATCTGTTTTGTTCATGAATTAATAAATTTTTCATTTTATTAATTCTTCTTTTGTTAATAATTTTTCAGTTATTTATAATTTTTAGTTGATTAATAATTTTTTCATTAATTAATAATGTTTTCATTTATTAATAATTTTTCACTTATTAATAATTTGTCAGTACTAAGTGCGTAGGTTATTTCAGCTTAGTGATTAAGCATCTATTCTTGGAAAACGATTAACTGTTCCAATATGTGATTATTATACTAATGTTTCATTAGTTGGTTTTTATTCAACTTTTTAATTCCAAATATTACAACAAAAAATAATAAATTTTACGGCGATGGAGAAACAATAGAAATTCCTGTAGTTCAACATAGTTTTAAAAATTTAAAAAAATTATACCTTTGAAAAAACCCAATATACACATTAAAGCAGATGAAATTTTAAACAGAATTGTTATTGAATGTGATGTAAAATTGTATATGGCAATAGCAGTTAGTATTGGAAGTTTACTTGGTTTTAATAACGAATTTGTTCAAGCTAATGGAAAACCTGTAGCTAAAGATGTATCTAAAATAATTATTTTTGAATTATTCAATATTAATTGCAATCTTGCTGATATAATGTATGTAACACATAATGATCACTTTGATAAAGAAAATAATATTATTACTTCATTTAAACACAATGCAGCATTTGGTAGTCCAATAATTTATGAACCAAATTATCCTGTAAATGTTCCTATTTTTAATACCATTGAAGTTTTAGATGTTATTATAACTGATGAAAGTGACTTTAATGGCGACACTGTAATTGTTATTTTAGAAATATCTTAATACATTTTTTCCTTAATAAATAAGGAATTGCTGAAACAATCCTGATTAAATTCAAAGTTATCGATTTTGTTCATTTCCTGTTAATGAAAAAAATTAAAAATAATTTAAATGTTCCTAGTAAAAACACAGAAATTGAAATAAATATTGGTGATAGTTGGCTTCATCCAAATCATGCACAATTGTACATGAAATTTAGTATTATTGGAACTGATGGTACAGATTATCCAACTTATGATGGAAAATCAAACACAAAATTAATCGATAATTATGTAACAAAATTGTATGACCTTATAATAATAAAAAAAGGAAGTAATATATTATCAAGGTTTGAACATCCTTTTATTTCATCAACAGTTTTACTACATCTGACTTCATCTGTTACTGACAAAATAAGTTTAGAAGGATTTATTTTCAATACAGGAAAAATAAATAGTAAAATAAATGAATTACTTTATCCATTGTCAAAGCTTGGTGGATTTTTTAAAGATTATAAATAAATTATGTTTGAAGGAAACTGACGGTGGTGTTGAAATAAAAGATACACTACCTAAAGAAGGTAAAGTAGGTATAGAATCTATGGAAATACGTGTACCAGTTGTTAAATATGAAGCAAATTACGAATTTCAACAATGTACAAATATTTTAAAAAATCCTGAAACTCGTATTTCTTTTTATGAACTTCAAACAGAAAAAGTTGCTGGATTCTCTGGTAAAAACAATTTTGAACTAGATACAACAAATTACTACAACTCTACACAATTTAATATGCCATATTTTGTTTGTGTTGTATTTCAGACAAATTGTAAAAATAATCAATTAGTTGATTCTTAATTTTTGATCATGTTAAGCACAAAAAGTATATGTTCAAAGTAGTAAAAATGAGGTTTTTCCTCAATAAATATGGAATATTAATGCACCAAATAATTTTTTAAAAGCATAGGATGCATTTCTTGATTTTAAAAGAATTACTTTAGTAAAATTAGATATTGATACTAATCCATTTAGTTTTATAACTAATTATCCAAATTATGAAATCAATATGACACGTAGAAAGAATGTTATAACTAAAAAAAACAAATATGAAACTTTGTGCAACTTTTAATGATAAAATTCCAAATGATACATTTGCCCCTGTAATTATGATGGTAAAAAAGAATCTTTCATATGATGCAGAACATAGATTACTTACTCAAATTTTCAATTAGTAACATTTGCTTCTATTAAAATGAATGAGGAACTTAAAAAATTTATAATAGTTTTAACTTCATGCTTATATACATTTCTGAAAAATTTAAGAAAGTTAGAAAAAATAAAAAATGAAATTTTTAATATAATTTACTTTTATCAACTAATACATTTGAATTAATTTACTTATGTTCACAATGTGATTTTTAAAATAATGTACTTTGTTAGCTAATAAATTTTAATTAATTTACTTACATTCACAATGTACAATGTTTAAGATAATCTATCTTAGTTAAGTCAAACATTTTAATTAACTTACGTATGTTCACAGTTTAAAATTTTTAAAATAACTTACTTTTGTTAACTAATACATGTTATTGTGTTACAATCGCTTTGTAAATGAAGTGATATAGAAAACTCAATGCTGCACCAAGGGTAGCACTCTTTCCTTGCAGCCATTTGTTAGTATAGTCCACTTTTATTAACATATCAGATGGCCACTCTCAAAGACACACAAATTCATAATTAAGTTCTCTAAGAAGGATTGTAGCACCTGTAGTTCAGAGATCCGTTTGTCTCTGTTGGTCATATCCTTGTGTACAGACACTAAATACCTCTGAAGAGATGTTCAGCTTGACACCTAGAGGACCACTTTGATTAGATTAGATTAGATTAGATTAGATTAGATTAGATTAGATTAATTCTAGTTCCATGGATCATGAATACGATATTTCGTAATGATGTGGAATGAGTCGAATTTTCCAATACATGACATAATTAGGTTAATTTAACAACATACTTAAGTTAATATAACAACTTTATTTTTTGTGTTTTTTTGTTTTTCTTTATTTTTTTTTATTTTTTTATTTTTTTAAATATTTTTGTTTTTTTTTCTTTTTTTTCTTAATTTATATCTAAAAATTCCTCTATGGAGTAGAAGGAGTTGTCATTCAGAAATTCTTTTAATTTCTTCTTAAATACTTGCTGGTTATCTGTCAGACTTTTGATACTATTTGGTAAGTGACCAAATACTTTAGTGCCAGTATAATTCACCCCTTTCTGTGCCAAAGTTAGATTTAATCTTGAATAGTGAAGGTCGTCCTTTCTCCTAGTATTGTAGTTATGCACACTGCTATTACTTTTGAATTGGGTTTGGTTGTTAATAACAAATTTCATAAGAGAGTATATATACTGAGAAGCTACTGTGAATATCCCTAGATCCTTAAATAAATGTCTGCAGGATGATCTTGGGTGGACTCCAGCTATTATTCTGATTACACGCTTTTGTGCAATAAATACTTTATTCCTCAGTGATGAATTACCCCAAAATATGATGCCATATGAAAGCAATGAGTGAAAATAGGCGTAGTAAGCTAATTTACTAAGATGTTTATCACCAAAATTTGCAATGACCCTTATTGCATAAGTAGCTGAACTCAAACGTTTCAGCAGATCATCAATGTGTTTCTTCCAATTTAATCTCTCATCAATGGACATACCTAAAAATTTGGAATATTCTACCTTAGCTATATGCTTCTGATTAAGGTCTATATTTATTAATGGCGTCATACCATTCACTGTACGGAACTGTATGTACTGTGTCTTATCAAAATTCAGTGAGAGTCCGTTTACAAGGAACCACTTAGTAATTTTCTGAAAGACAGTATTGACAATTTCATCAGTTAATTCTTGTTTCTCAGGTGTGATTACTATACTTGTATCATCAGCGAAGAGAACTAACTTTGCCTCTTCATGAATATAGAATGGCAAGTCATTAATATATAATAAGAACAACAAAGGACCCAAGACTGACCCTTGTGGAACCCCATTCTTGATAGTTCCCCAGTTTGAGGAATGTGCTGATCTTTGCATGTTACGAGAACTACTTATTTCAACTTTCTGCACTCTTCCAGTTAGGTACGAATTAAACCATTTGTGCACTGTCCCACTCATGCCACAATACTTGAGCTTGTCTAGCAGAATTTCATGATTTACACAATCAAAAGCCTTTGAGAGATCACAAAAAATCCCAATGGGTGGTGTTCGGTTATTCAGATCATTCAAAATTTGACTGGTGAAAGCATATATGGCATTTTCTGTTGAAAAACCCTTCTGGAAACCAAACTGACATTTTGTTAGTACTTCATTTTTACAGATATGTGAAGCTACTCTTGAATACATTACTTTCTCAAAAATTTTGGATAAAGCTGTTAGAAGGGAGATTGGACGGTAATTGTTGACATCAGATCTATCCCCCTTTTTATGCAAAGGTATAACAATAGCATATTTCAGTCTATCAGGGAAAATGCCCTGTTCCAGAGAGCTATTACACAGGTGGCTGAGAATCTTACTTATCTGTTGAGAACAAGCTTTTAGTATTTTGCTGGAAATGCCATCAATTCCATGTGAGTTTTTGCTTTTAAGCAAGTTTATTATTTTCCTAATTTCAGAGGGAGAAGTGGGTGAGATTTCAATTGTATCAAATTGCATAGGTATGGCCTCTTCCATTAACAGCCTAGTATCTTCTAATGAACACCTGGATCCTACTATATCCACAACATTTAGAAAATGATTATTAAAAATATTTTCAACTTCTGACTTTTTGTTCGTAAAGTTTTCATTCAATTTGATGGTAATACTGTCTTCCTCTGCTCTTGGTTGACCTGTTTCTCTTTTAATAATATTCCAAATTGTTTTAATTTTATTATCAGAGTTGCTGATTTCAGACATGATACACATACTCCTGGATTTTTTAATAACTTTTCCTAATATAATACAGTAGTTTTTATAATTTTTGATAGTTTCTGGGTCACTACTCTTTCTTGCTGTCAGATACATTTCCCTTTTCCGGTTACAAGATATTTTTATACCCTTAGTAAGCCATGGTTTGTTACAAGGTTTCTTACGAGTATATTTAACTATTTTCTTGGGGAAGCAGTTTTCAAATGCATTTACAAAAATGTCATGAAATAAATTATATTTTAAATTGGCATCAGGTTCACGGTACACCTCATCCCAGTCTAACTGCTGTAGGCTTTCCCTGAAATTTACAATTGTTAAATTGTTGACTGAACGTACTACTTTGAAGGACTGTTTAGTATTGCTGAATGGAGCTATGTCATATATTGTAACTAGCCATGCACCATGATCAGAAAGACCATTCTCAACAGGCTGAGCATTTATCTGGTTAAACTTATCTTGGTCTATAAAGAAGTTATCTATCAGTGAGCTGCTATCCTTTACCACCCGAGTAGGAAAATCAATAACGGGTGTCAAATTGAAAGAACCGAGTAATACTTCAAGGTCATTTTTCCTATTACCCTCTTTCAGAGAATCTACATTGAAGTCCCCACAAATAATAATTTGCTTCCCCCTGTCTGACAGATAGCACAACAAGGAGTCCAAATTTTTCAGAAATAGATGAAAATTTCCTGATGGGGACCTATATACAGTTACAATTATAAATGTGCCTTTATTTAATTTAAGCTCACAGGCACATGCTTCTATATGTTTCTCTACACAACACTTTTTTGTTTCTATACTTTTTGCACAATGATAACTTTTGACATATATGGCAACTCCTCCTTTCTCCATATTTTCTCTCATTACATGTGCAGAGAGCTTATAACCACTTACATTTACCTTATCCATATCAGTAACAATGTGATGCTCAGACAGGCATAGTATATCTATTTCATTCTCAGCTTCTAAATCTTCCAAACAAACCAGAAGCTCATCTACTTTATTCTTTAAACTCCCAATATTTTGATGAAATATACTTACATCGCTTGTATCGCATTGTCTCATGAGAGTCGTTTTAAGACAATCGGGTAAAGCCTTCCCCCTGAAAGTTGGGTTCCAGAAATAGTTGAATGGTTGCAGAACTCTTCCAAGAAAGTTATCATTAGGAGAGATATTTCCGTGCTGTCACGCCAACAAGATTTAGACTGTGCACTGGAAAAGCCATAAATTTAGCAAGGTCGTTTATTTGGCATATATGTGCTTGAATGCCTTCATATTTTCCTATCAAGTGCGAATCGTTATCAAAGCCTTGGCCTAAACAGTTTGAATGTGCAAGCCATCACTGCTCAGCTTCCGCACTATTTCTTCCGATATTCCTCTTCCAGTGTTTTGATGGCCTTTAATTAAATTAACAAACATTTCTCATCCTTAATGTAGACTCCTCTGTTCTAAGTTTGCTGTTTCTGTGGTAAAATCAGAAATAACAGAGAAGTACTTAACATTTTTTACCTTGCTCATTATTTCCTATCGAACCTAATTTTCCAAAATATGTATATCCTCATCCTGAATTTTGGGAAACAATTAGTTTGGAACATATTTTTCTCTTCTAACTTTTTGTTTGTGTTCAGACATTTGAGGATTGTAGTGACTAATAAGCTCCAAAGTACTCAAAAATACACCACATCTGTTGTCACTGATGGAATCTGAACCTCCTCTTAAAGGTGGGTTGTTGCTGGAACAATAAAGATTTAAATCCTAGCCACATTTGAGAACACAATGTCACTTTTCTCGTTCAGATAGTATGCGCTTGTGGAAGTCAGTGTCAAGAGAAGTACCCATTTCCTTTCCATTCCCTAATTCTTTCCACTTGACGTGCGAGTTTCGGTAAGTTGACAATGTCCTGTGAGCATAAACGAAGGGGTTCAAGTGTTCCAATCATTGACTCCTTTCCTCACATCAGAAAATGAGGATTTGTCGTCTTCTGAATAAAAGCAGGCAAACGAAACAAAATAACGTGGCCTTAGACTCACCGTACACCATCCATTACCTTTCTTTACCTTTCACCGTTTGGTAGAATTTAGAAAACCATTTCAGAGAAAGTGCCTTCCTTACATGTGTAGGTAAATGTGTAATTATATACTTCAATCGTTTGTGGGCCTCATTCACCTCGTTTACAACTTATTGTGTCGGGTCGAAAATTTGCCAGCCAGTTTTTGTTATCATCATAGATTATTTGTATTCCCTCATTAATTGACTTAAATCTATAATTTACTTTAGATGTGGAGACTTCTCCAATGTGTGCAGCCATTGTAACATGTCTTAGCTCAGATTCACTTCCTTCTTCATAGTTGGTGACCACCTCAGTTGGAACAATCTGTCTGTGCTTGTTCTTCCGATTCAGTCTTATGATCTTGTTCTTGTAAAACAGTACTGTTGTTTCGATTTACTTCTAACAGATCTGTTTCTTCTTTTGTTCACACAGCAGGCAATTTTCAAGCGATAATGATAGTGTTTTGCTATGTTATTCTTTTGGTGTCACTAAATTGACAGCCAGAAGGTCTTTTTGGGCCCATTCCTGAAAAGAAACCAATTTGTAATAGAACGGAAAAATAAGCATCTGCATATCCACGCGACCAACCTAGGGTTACGAAATTTTGTTTTGTTTGCAAGTTCCTGAGTTTAAAAACTGCGCTACTCGACAGTTTGATACACATGTCAGAGGGAGGAGGGGGGGGGGGGCTAAGAAGGGAGTTTAAAGTTTTTGTTTTGCTATTTCCAATACAGTTCACCCTATTTTGAAATGTTCAGAGTCAAGATTATGGTTAATGCAAACTTGAACATTTTATACCATTATCAATTTTCAATTGAATAGAGAATTTGCACGCAAGGAACTTTCTTTAAGTGCCAACGAAAAATGTATGCCCAGTTGAAATGTCAATGTTGAATACATTTGGAGTACACTAAGTTTGTATCTTATAAGTAAACTGCGTTACACCCAGGTGGTGACAGGTGGGTGGGGTAGCCAAGACCGAAACACAACACCAGCACGGGAAATTATTAAGTTTGGGTAATAACAACTTACATAGTAATGAATATTATCCGGCTAAGCAAACTTTAGATCTGACCATGTTGACAGGAAAGTCGTATTTGCAGCTGAGAAAGAGAGAAACGGAGTAATAACAGCATGTAATCCGACTGGCGAATTTATGTAATTAATGAGTGCTCTCGCAAAGGACCTCTCGGCAGGAGACGCGCTGTTACGTCGCCATGGACGCTCTCTATGGTGACACGGATCAGGCGGTGCAAACGTGCAAGTGTTGGTGAAGATGTGCTTAGGAATGTCCGTCTGATAAATTCGTTTCAGCATCAACCGCAATCGATAATACTCACCGCACTGTGATGACAGTAAATATTTTCTCTCTTTATGGTATAACATTTCTGTCATAAAATAACACACTTAGACTTCTATAAGCAATTTCTTTGCTCTGAATTTCGAAGGCTTTACATGCCTCCAACGACGATTATGCCTGTGTCACAAATCATACACCTGTGTCTGCTGCTTGCTTCCGCAACGGAGAGAAGTGTATCAACTTATTTGATTGAAACTTTTCCTTGGCTGTTCGTCACCTTTTCTGTCGGCACTTTCGCCTTCTACTCATCATCAACAAATTTAAAACCAAGCAAGATGGCGCCGTGGTCAGACACTGGACTCGTATTCGGGAGGACTGCAGTTCAGAACACATTCCGGCCATTCACATTTAGGTTTCCAGTGATTTCTGCCAATCGCTTAAGGCAAATTCTTGGATGGTTCCTTTGAACCATCCTTCCTTAATCCAAGCTTCTGCTCCGTCTCTAGTGACCCTGTTTTTGACAAGAGGTTAAATCTTAATCTTCCTTCGTTTTTATAAATGTAACAGCACGGACAGCAAATTCCGACGCCTGACCCCAAAGACTTTCCTATTTGTAAAGCGATTTGACAACGCGCAATGCTTCTAACAGGAAGTGGCTGCACCAAGCATAGCGACGTGGTCAGATCCCACTGTGGCCGCATCCACAGATCGCTTGGTTGAGTAGTACTAACCTTAATAAAATCTTCTTGCCACTTAAGATCGCACTGTGACCGACGTTATGGGGCTACTCTCTGTGGATCTTCTGGTGAAGACAAAATACTCACAGGCGATGTTTGAAGAAGTATGTAAGTGGAAATAGAAGTGCAACTTGTCCAAACGAAGTGTGTGCATGGAGACAGCACTGTGACGCGTTGTGAGGCAGCAAGGTAGAGAAAGAGCTAGCCGAGAACTCAGTGAAAACGAAAAATAGAACAGTTCGTTTTATTCTCCATTGCGATGAAGGAATACAAATGTATAACACAAGAGTCTTGGTATTACTGAAAACGATTTATTGAAGAGGAAATAATATATGTATACAGTAATACTAAAGGTAAATGTTTAATTTTTGGTGATTCACTGTAAGGTAATTCAAAGCACTCAAAAATGATACTCAGAATGGCTTCCCAAAGGGGGGTTGTGCGCAGTCTGTTCATTCACATTGGCACAGTTAACAAAACACATGGAGAATACTATTTGCCAATGTACATCGCAATGTCAAATGTACTTCAATAAACTTATCATGAACAAGCATTCGTGAGAGTAAAAAGAGTAACGTCTTAGTGAATAAGTCTCTCACAACATTTAGTAAAAGAAACAGAAAGCAAGTACAAGAAAATGAATATCATAATTCTAGATGACACCCACAAGCTGAGACAACCAATGGCATTAGAAAAGTGACCTCCGTCATCCACACTATTTCATTTTTTTATTGATGACATTAATGACTGGCAAAAGAAAATTGCTACATATTTTAAAATTAATGACATCACTCTTAAACACAACGCTTTCTACAGTTGGCCAAGCGATTTTAGTGGACTCAGAGGACGATTTCCAACGAAGGCTGCAGATACTTATGAAGGTAGCAGGGAATATAATTATAACATTTTAGCAACAAAGACCAAAGTGATGGCATTCAGAGAAAGTGAGCCAGTGCATACCAGCATAGTTAAAAACAACAAAACAGTATAGTAGTTCAACAAGTTCTTATATGTGACAATGAGTTACAGCGTTACCTAATCATCATATCGTGAAATCACTTCAAAACTTTTGTTTCAGATTTGTGTGGCACAGTCAAGTGGAACTTTCGGAATATCAGACAAGAGACTCTCCTAAACTTTCACAAAGTAACGGCAGTGCCATTACTACTTTGTGGAAGTGCATTCTGGTCGCACACTAAGAAATAAGCCACCTTAGAAGTGTGATGGGTTGTACTTTACTGGGGGACCTTGGAGGACAACTGAAGGCATTTTACGTCGATGAAAAAATAATAAAATATGGAAGAAAATGGAAGGAATATGTGCCAAGAACGGATAGGATCAGAATATTAAAGATATTGCTCAAGAGTCAAATCGAAACACATAAGGAGCAACGTTGAACGAAAGAAGAAGTGATGGCTAGACAAATACTTTTGAGGGCAGAACAAATAGAGAATGATTATGCTGAATCTTCGTGTTTGTTCTCCCATGCGCAGAGAGCTCATAATTGAAGGGGTCGGCTGAAGAAAGTGCTAACCATCAATGTAAGGATTAGAGTGGCCATACTACATTGAAGAGGCAAAGAAACTGATACATCTGCCTAATTTCGTGTAGGGCCCCCCGAGCATGCACAAGTGCCACACCACGATGTGGCATGCACTCGACTAATGTCTGAAATAGTGTTGGAAGGAAATGACACCATGAATTCTGCAGGGCTGTCCATAAATCCGTAAGAGTACGAGGAGTGACGATATATTCTGAATAGCACGTTGCAAGGCATCCCAGATATAAGTCCGTCGAAATGCACAATGGACGTGGATGGATGCAGGTGATCAGACTTGCGTACGTGTCACCTGTCAAAGTTGTATGTAGACTATCAGAGGTCCCATATCACTCCAACTTCACACGCCCCACACCATTCCAGAGCCTCCAAGAGCATGAACAGTCCCCTGCTGACATACAGGGTCCATCGATTCGTAGGTTGTCTCCATACGCGTACACATCCATTCACCCGATACAATTTGAAACAAGACTCGTCCGACCAGGCAACATGTTTCCAGTCATCAACAGTCCAATGCTGGTCAGAGTAGCCGTGTGGTTGTGCGCGCAACAGTCTGGAGCCGGGCGACCGCTACAGTCGCAGGTTCGAATCCTGCCTCGGCCAAGGATGTGTGTGATGTCCTTAGATTAGTTAGGTTTAATTAGTTTTAAGTTCTAGGCCACTGATGACCTCCGAAGTTAAGTCGCATAGTGCTCAGAGCCATTTGAACCATTTTTCAACAGTCCAATGTTGGTGTTGACAGGCCCAGGCGAGACGTAAAGCTTTGTATCGTGCAGTCATCAAGGGTGCAAGAGCAGGCCTTCGGCTCCGAAAGCCCATATCGATGCTGTTTCTTTGAATGGTTCGCACGCTGACACTTGTTGATGGTCCAGGATTGAAATCTGCAACAGTTTGCGGAAGGGTTGCACTTCTGTTACATTGAACAATTTTCTTCAGTCGTCGTTGATCCCATCTTCTAGGATCTTTTTCCGACCGCAGCGATGTCGACGATTTGATTGTTTTACCTGATTCCTGATATTCACGGTGCACTTGTGAAATGGTTGTACGAGAAAATCCTCACTGCGTCGCTACCTCGGAGATACTGTGTCCCACCGCTCGTTCGCCGACTATAACACCACATTCAAACCCACTTAAATCTTGATAACACACGCCAACGAAAAATTTTTTTGAAAATTTTTTTTTTCTGTGAGAGCTGATCTTTATAGATTTTTATGAGCTGAATCCAAATCTAGCTTAGTTCTTTGTATCACCCATAGTTTTCGAGCAATATGTTTTTCACTATATAGTATCAAAATCCTATGCTATACAGTAAACAGTGAAATTGTAAGTAGGCTGTTTAGGTTTTCTTATTGGTAACGCCACGTAACGCTCTGTATGAAAAATCACTGGCTGTGCTGTGTGCAGTCTGTGGCTAGTTTGCATTGTTGTCTGCCATTGTAGTGTTGGGTAGCTGGATGTGAACAGCGCGTAGCGTTGCACAGTTGGAGGTGAGCCGCCAGCAGTGGTGGATGTGGGGAAAGAGATGGCGGAGTTTTGAAATTTGTAAGACTGGATGTCATGAACTGCTATATATATTATGACTATTAAGGTAAATACATTGTTTGTTCTCTATTAAAATCTTTCATTTGCTATCTATGCCTATCAGTAGTTAGTGCCTTCCGTAGTTTGAATCTTTTACTTAGCTGGCAGTAGTGGCGCTAGCTGTATTGCATTAGTTCGAGTAACGAAGATTTTTGTGAGGTAAGTGATTTGTGAAAGGTATAGGTTAATGTTAGTCAGGGCCATTCTTTTGTAGGGATTATTGAAAGTCAGATTGCGTTGCGCTAAAAAAAAATATTGTGTGTCAGTTTAAGCACAGTCATGTATAATTGTTCGTAGGGGACGTTTCATATGTCGACCCTTAGCCGAGGATACCTCACTGGAATCTTCTGATTTTTTCTTGTAGTTTGTGTAATTAGTGTAGCTTTAGTTTACTGCTAGCGCGTAATTGTAGAGAGAATCTCCTTTGTAGTTGCAGCCTTTCATTGTTGTACAGTAAAATAGTTGTGTCATGCATGTAAATTTGCACCAAGTATTTCGCAGCTGCGCTTGCAATTAACTAGATATTTTTTTCAGTGCTATGTTAATGTGTTCTCTTATTTTTGCTCTTCAAATTGTGCTTTCTGTGTTATCGTGTGAAATATTGTGACAATAATGGCGTGTGAAAAACGTAACACTAGGCTCCAAAGTAAACTGAGAAATAATAGTGACGACGAGCGTAGCTTATCAGCACCACTGTGTAATGAATTAACAGACATTCAAAGTAGTAATTTGGTAATTGTGCATAGGGAAATGGAGCAGGCGGCAAATAATGGTGTAGACAGTGAAACAATTAGTGAACAGGGAAGCATTATCGATCTATAGGTCGGCAACAGCTCGCCTCAGGATTCCGAAATGACAGGACACAATATTGCAAATACTGTAGACTCAGGTTTTGGGTTCTCACAGTTTTCTCAAATGAGTCAAGACACATTTTCCGCTTGTCAAAATGTGAATGTTGCCGGTGCAAATTCACTGCCGAAAAGCACTGAAGAACATGTTTCAGACACCAGTGCATTGTTATTACAGTTAATGCAACAAACGGGACCAAGGCTACAAAAGTTAGACACAATGGAACAAAATCTTCAAAAGTTAGACACAACGCTTGAACAAAATCAGAAACAAATGGGACAAAATCTTCAAAAGTTAGACTCAATGGAACAAAATCTTCACACCACGCTTGAACAAACACGTGAAGATTTAACTACTGAGTTACATAAAATCGAATCGAAATGTCAAAAAGTCTGTAACGACGTAAAAACACAAATTTGTGAGCATTTCCAACCTATTTTTTCGCGTCATGAAAATGCATTACAGAATCACGAAGCAGGCATAAAGGAACTGCAAACTATTGTTCATGAAAATCACGACATCTTGCAAGCTAAAATTGACTCAGCTGCATCTACCGATTCGGTTATGCAGCTTGCAAAAACTCAGGAAAACTTAAAAGACATAGTAGATACGATTTCAACACAAAAGGACACTCTGAAACTTGGTTCAGAAAAACACACAGAGGAAATAATTTCACTAACGGATAAAGTAGCCGAACTTTCAGATCAGTTCAATAACTTATCTACAAAGGTAGATGATGATCTGAATGACACAAGACCTGTAGCCTTCACAGACACTGAAGAGTATGAACAAATTAGAAAATTCAAACAAAATCAAAATCAAATCAATACACAGTATAAAAGAGAAATCCGGGAAGTACAAGATCAGTTGGCACAAGTAATACAAGAATTACATATTTCAGAGGACACTCGCGCTCCAGTACGGGAAGAGGGACATAGAAATACGGAACAACCACAAAATAATAACACAGGACACTTCGGAAATTATGAAAGAAATTGGCAAGGCGCATTGGATTTTGAGATGGAACCGCCGAAACGAAGTAACAATGAGCAATGTGCGACTCACCGACACCATGATTTTGACTATAAGCTGTTCATTACTACACGTAAATTCAAAACATTTAAGAATTCTGACAATGACATTCATCCACAAGCATGGCTTCATCAATTCTCTCATTGTTTTTCTCCCAACTAGTCATTGGAGCACAGGTTAGAATTTATGTGTGGCTATTTAGAGAATGAACCAGCTGTAAGAATGCGATCGGTCATTCACGATTGCCACAGTGAAGGAGAATTTTATCATGCCTTCCTCTCAGCGTATTGGTCTCAAGCTACACAAGACCGAGTAAAACATAGCATCATAATGATGAAACGTTTCGAACAATCTGAATTTTCCAGTCTTATGAAATATTTTGAAGACATGTTGGACAAGAATCAGTATCTTTCAAACCCATACAGCCCCTCAGAACTCATCCGCATTTGCTTAATCAAATTGCCTGAACATTTACGACATATTATTTTTAGCAGGACGTTGCAAAGACGACATTGAAGCTTTTCAGGGACTGTTACAAGAACTGGAAATTGACACAGACAATCGCGGAACGCGAAAACAGGAGCACAACAATTACAGGTCACATCTGTCACAATTCCGCGATGACAGAAATAATACACGACAAGGCTATTCTTACAACGTAAATCGTGACCAAAACAGACCCCACCCATATGACAATCACTGGCAGAGTAATAATAGTTACAGAGAAAGATCGCATTTCCGTAGTAATGAATATGACAGAGGTTACCATTGAAACAGACAATATGGGAACAAAAACAATTATTATCAAGGGAGACAGAATAACTTCAGACGCAACAGTTCAGCGCGCAGTTACGATTCCGCTAGAAATTCTCCATCACATAACTGACTGGAAAGAAACTAAAGGAACTACCGACATGACGACAGACAGTATAATCCTAACGACAGACTTGAATTGCATCAGAACGGGCGAGATTCAAACAGAGCAGGGCTCTCTCGACAAGGTGACTTTGTAGAAGTTACGTCTCCTAATCCCAGTAATGACGCGCGCCAACAAAGAAACAGACAATGACTCACACCGCAGGCAGCCATGTGCGCCAGCTGGCTCAGGGAAAAATAACATAGATGCTAACCTTGAGAAAAATTCCAATATTCTTTACCGACGTATACCACATGATAATTGCGTTGAAGTTGAAACTCTGCGTACTAGGAAGAGTAAAGGTTTACACCACATTTCGCATGTAAAACCGTTTATTGAAAGATAATCTGCTTTTTAACTTTGTCTTTGCCATATAACTTTTCACTTTACATTGCTAGCATGCTTTGTCAGACATAGAATCTGTTAACATGCAACAATGTTCGAAGTTAAATATCCAGTCAAGAACCAAGAGAACTTATTTAAACAGAAATTACGAATGCATTGTTATTGTGAACAGACGACACAGTGTTATTGTTTGTGTACATTCTTGCTTGTTAGTTGCACGATTACGTAACGACTATAAGGCTCACATACTTAGAACATTTACCAGTACTGCTAATGAGATTTTAATGCAACATTTTGGTTTACTTGAAAATACATTCTGGATTTAAAGTACTTTCTGTGAGATACCAGATGACACAGTGGTTAGTTTATGTGACAGCTACACGATTTTATCACGACGCTACTAATGAGTGACAATTTACAATGTTGTTTTTGCGGTGTATCTGTTTTATATCTGCACAGGTTTTCTGAATTCTTCTGGAAAGTAAAACATGTTTTAGTAGTAACTTTTGTGGTATAGCTACAATGAGACAGCCTTTTTCGTAGCACAACAATACGTTACATTATTGTACTTTCTTCATCACGACAATAAGCATAATAACTACGATATCTATACGCAAAGCATCTCACTTTTGTTTATGATGAGGTGAGTACATTGACTTCAGCAGAACTTTGCTTACAGAGGACGATAACTACGACACTTCAACAGAATTATCTTACAGCAAGACGCACATTTAGCGCTGCAGGACACACATTTCAGTGATTAATTTTGTACTTAAAACATTTATTTTTAAAGATTTTTGAATTACAAAGAAAGTTTTCCGTGATACATTTCATTCCATTGCTGTAATCTGTAACACCTGAGGGTATAATTACATTAATCTTCAGGGGGGGTACATGCTTACTTTGTGTACCATGTGTTTGGCAAGCACAAGGAGCCCTAGCTAATATGGTATTTGCTTATACAACTTTACACATCGGTACCTTATTTCTCTAACACACAAATTACACAGCTATCTGATCATTTAACTGAGAGATAAACATTTTTTTACTACATCAGTGACACATGTTTACGCAATTACACAGTTGGGTAACTTCACACTTATGAAATTGTATTTTGTCTGTACTTTGTGAACTGTTCATATTTTTTTGGAACCATTGTGATACTATGAGAGCTTTGAATGATGTATTTGGTAAGGGGGCATGATTTTTAAAGTACGTTTGAGGTAGATGACACTATTGAAATGAGCAGAGAATTTTTTTAGGTTTTGACATTATTGCAGAAAGCTACGCCTCTTTTGGGATTTGGCTGAGATCTTATGATGTTATGATGACGATGTGTATTACGCTGTCGCGGTATGTTTATGATCAATAAGCTGATGCTATATGAGGAATTTGATTATGCTACGTATTTATTATGATGAAATATTGAAGAAGTGTCAATGAATATGTATATGTGTAATAAGGTAAGGAATAATGAGTAGTGGTTAGGGACTCTGACTTGTGAAAAAGTATGTTGGAAACCAAGAATTGTACTTTAAGAGTTATGAAATGTGTCTAAATGCATGAATGTATCACAATGCCCATGAATATTTTTTGGACACTGTTATATTTATAGGATTTTGTTTCTACAGATTTGCAACGCAAATTCTCGAACTGTGAAATTTTTATATGAGACTGTCACAGTAGTGCAAACTGGTGTCGTAAATATTTCGGTAAGAAAGCCAAGTGACCTTGACATAATGCGTCTTGAGCGGCCAGCTGTGTCAGGCGCCTGGAGCAAAAGCCATTAGTGTGCACCTTTTCAGAGGCACAGGTAAAAAAAAAGAGGGAGGCCATAATGTTCGCTATTGACATTCCTTTGTAGAAAGCATCGTAAATACGATACCCTCAAACTTGAAAACATGATTACACTGTAGAGTTCTTAATTTACGATATTTAATGAAATGAAACGATGAGAGACATTTCACGTCTATTGTCTTGCTAGTTGAAAGATTGTTTACTGCATTATGAAATGCCATATGGCTAGTGAATGACGTTTCACGCCTTGCTTTGTCTATTTTGTTTAGTATCTAGTTCCTAGCTGTACTGCAGCATTGGTTAGAATAAAATTTTATAGATGTACTACTATAAATATTTTATGCCTACAGATCCAGTAAAAAATAACTTTATGATGGATGTACTCCAAAAAAATGAGGGAGCACAAAAAGACATTTCCACTTCACAGGAATTGCATACATAATTTTTGTCAGTGACTTGGTAACTTGTCTGCTAGAGCAAGTTACAGTGATGCATCACTCTAATGTTAAGATGTGACATAGGTATTAGACATGGCCATCTTTACTGTAATATTTTTTCTGCTTGAGCTTTTTCATGATTACATATAAGTTATTATATTTGCTGCTGCTGTTTTCCAGGCATAGTGTTATTCAATTTCACTTTGTATTACTCTTTTAATCTAGTTTTACTACTGATTTATTTTTCTTGTTTGCTGCGCATTGCCTTTTGCATTTGCTTTGCTAATTTATGCTGCTTGCTTTGCCATTTGTATTTTTTTATCATTGCTGTTTGTGTTAATTGTTTTGTGCTGCTGCATTGCCTCGTCCCTTAGGTTATGCATCTGAGCTCAGTAGATTTAAGTTAGCTTAAGAGGGGGTAGATTATATAAGAAACTGATTATGATGAATTGGAAGAAATGCATTGAGAAGCTATAAGAAAATGGTTTGGCCAAAAAAAAGTAGTGTACAGTGGAGAAAAACTATTTTTGAAAGAGGATGTCAACAGAATACAGAAATCATGCTTGGATAGGATTTTTTTTTTAGCTGGAGCAAATGTCGAAATAAGAGGGACGATCTATTGAATGAAGTTTTGGGTTGGACTGCAGTACCAAATGTTACACTGAACACGAACACTGTCTTTCCTTTTGTATTATTCCGCTATGTGTTTATGTACCCTTGCGTATTTGTCTTCTTCCTGTCTTTATGTGTTTAGCTAGTAAGATTTACGTTGTAGAATTTTTCAAATACTATGTTATTTTCTTTGTAAAGATGTTTAGACATTATTTATTCTGTTTTGTTGCTCATGTGTGAAGTTGATGTAGGTACTTATAATTCCTGTAACACTGATGTATATGTTATTTCGATTCTTTTGTAAAGCCTGTATTACTACAAATGTTATCTGTATTATTATGTTTTTAATGATGTTTTTTGTATCTTTGTAATTGTATTCTCATGTTATAAAATTGTAATTGTCACCAGTTCATCATATTATTAACTTGTAAGTTACATTTCACTGCACACATTTCTGTTGGTCATAGTATCTGGACAATATGTGAGAAGTAGGGACTGTTCGTGTTTGCACGTGTGTTAATAATTCAGCAAGGGACTGGATAACAGCATTGCTGGTTCTAAGGACAATTCCAAAAACTTTGTGAGCGCACAAGTGGTGGTTATGGACTTGCTATATTGTCCACAAGACTCTTCGATGGTGATTGGGCACCTGCACAGTCGCAGCAGATGGCTGCTGGCCATCTCTACAAGGACTACAGTGGGTCTACACCTTTGATGATCCACCAATACCATTATTTCTACAAGGACTACAGTGGGTCTACACCTTTGCTGACTCACCAGTACCACTATTTCCGCAAGGACTGCAGCGGGTCTGCACCTCTGGTGGCCCACTAATAGAGTAATCTCTAACAGGACTACAGTGGTCTGCTCTTTGATGACCTACCTACCAATATTCTTCAAAACTTCGACTGGCTCTGCTGTCGGTTTGCTCTGTTGTGACCCATTACCTGTCAGCATGTCAAGAGTCAGCATTGTCTTTCTGTTGGAAGGACAACACTACTTCTTCAAGACTGTATGGAAATCCACTACTTCCGTGTGTATTTTCTTTTACTGCTCAGACTTTGAGAAAAACACTACAATTTTACTGTGATGAATGATCAGGACTGTCTTTATGGACTGTGAGAAAATTTTAGCTTTTGACCAACATTGTATCAATAAGTGTGTGCATTTGATATCTTTGTTATTGTAACTATGAAAAATTTTATCAAATCATTATTGGCCACTGCCCAAAACAGTTTGTAAAACTTTTTGTGGGGAGCAAGGGGGCTATGTAAGTAGGCTGTTTAGGTTTTCTTATTGGTAACGCCACGTAACGCTCTGTATGAAAAATCACTGGCTGTGCTGTGTGCAGTCTGTGGCTAGTTTGCATTGTTGTCTGCCATTGTAGTGTTGGGCAGCTGGATGTGAACAGCGCGTAGCGTTGCGCAGTTGGAGGTGAGCCGCCAGCAGTGGTGGATGTGGGGAGAGAGATGGTGGAGTTTTGAAATTTGTAAGACTGGATGTCATGAACTGCTATATATATTATAACTATTAAAGTAAATACATTGTTTGTTCTCTATTAAAATTTTTCATTTGCTGTCTATGCCAATCAGTATTTAGTGCCTTCCGTAGTTTGAATCTTTTATTTAGCTGGCAGTAGTGGCGCTCGCTGTATTGCAGTAGTTTGAGTAACGAAGATTTTTGTGAGGTAAGTGATTTGTGAAAGGTATAGGTTAATGTTAGTCAGGGCCATTCTTTTGTAGGGATTATTGAAAGTCAGATTGCGTTGCGCAAAAAAAAAATATTGTGTGTCAATTTAAGCACAGTCATGTATAATTGTTCAAAGGGGACGTTTCAAAATTAATGAAACACTTTGTTACAGTATATGCATGGTTTGTATGTACAGTAAGCTACATAAAACCGTGATATGTGTTAATAGAGATTTCACTTGTGAGCTGGAATTAGTTTGCATTTTCTTTCTCTTTTTTCTTTGAAACTTCTTATGTTGCTTTTTCTACGATGAGTTGCTTGCTGAACGTCTCGGTGATGTGACCAATAGTAGCCCCCCATCATGTTGGTGTTCCAGCAGCCTTGGTAGCGTTTTTCCATCACTTAAATGTCCTGGTGAAAACACTCTCCTTGCTCCTCACTAACATCTCCCATATCGTCTGGGTGACTGTTCAAAAGTGAACTTTCGGGCTCATTAAACATTATAAAGTTTTAAAATTCTTTAACATTGTAGCTATAATAGAACCATATTCTGGGTATTTTTAATGTCCTAAGAACTGTGTAACGACTTGCTTGAATGATACCCATGCGTATTTCTCATTTAAGGTCATTGTGGATTCAAAGTTAACATTAAACATCAATTTTCTAATATCAGGTCCGACAAAGACGCCTTCTTTTAGTTTTGCTTCTGGAAAGTGTGGAAACTTTTGGCAGAGATACTTAAAACATGGCCCATCCTTAGGCAAAGCCTTTACAAACGTTTCAGTAGGCCTAACTTTATATGCAGAAGTGGTAGGAGTACGTTTTTTGAATCTACAAGGTTTTTGCGTAGAATTTTCTTCTCACCAGGTTTTAAAGACTCCCTCACAAGCCAGTTCTTTCTGCACCGATGTTAATCCCTAGCCCTACTGTCCCATTCACACAAGAAACATGGAAACTTGGTAAAGTCACCTAGCTGACCAAGGAGCATGCATGTTACTTTTAGATCGCCACATACCATCCAACCATGAGCAGAATAGCCTATTTGATTTAGCACTATTTCTAGATTTTCAAAGCTTTCTTTCATATGTGCAGAATGTCCAACAGGTATAGATGCATACGTGTTACCATTGTGTAATAAAACAGCCTTTAAACTAGTTTTGGATGAATCAGTAACAGCCTCCAGTCTTCGTTTCTGTATTCAATGCCAAACTCATTCACCACACTTGGAATGTCTGAGCAGTACTCTAAATCACCTTCTTGTTGAAATAACTTATAAAATTGCTGCTCTCTCTTTCTATACATGTATATGCTGGTTCCAACTGCCAATAAGTTCTTTTCTTTTAATCTAGAGCCAAGCAATTCAGCTTTTTCTTTCGTTAAGCCCAGATACCTAACCAAATCGTTACGTTTGGTCTGGGTAAACAATTTGGGCTCTAGACTTTCTGTATTACAGTGGAATTCATCATCATCTGGTTCATCAAAATCAGATTGTACATCAGAAAATACATCTGTTGGAATAGAATTTAAATCATCTGGTGGTTCAGGAACTGGCAGACCTACACTATGCCCTAATGGTCGTGTGGCGGACAGAGGGTTAGAATTCTTGTTTCTCGAATTGTGACCAGTAATATAAACACTGCAAAAATAGCAATCATCAGAATGATTTCTTGGCTTCCTCCATATCATAGGAACAACAAATCTAAAGGCTTTTTTCTCCTTTTTGGACCATTTTCTCAGATCGTGAACACACACATAACATACCTTATGCGGCGCCCAAGATTTATCTTGATCACCAAGTTTAGATCCAAAGTATGATAGATAAACCTTTTCACAAAGTGTGTAATGTTTCTTTGGTGTTTTTTAATCACAAATTCACCACAAATATAATAAAAACTGTCAGCAGAGTTTTTACAACCACAAGTAGATATTGTACTGAGCACATGTACAGGAAATGGGAAAGTGAGGTTAGGTTGACAGTAAACAAAACACCATCTGTTAACACAAAAATAGAATCGACCTTTTTTTGCCAGCAAATGTTTTTGAGCAGTGCTACCAACGTCATCTACATTCATTACACCTCCTTTTAAAATAATTTCAACTACATAAGAATTGTTATTTTTTAAGTATCATATTTGGATTTCCCACCCTAAAAAACATAGGATTAAGATATTTTCAGCAAAAAAAATTTCCATGGATGGCCTCTGTAATCTTCCATTGTAGCAGCAGTGACCGATCTAACAACTGCGCCAGACACTTGTTGTCTTACACAGGCGTTGCCAACCGCAGTGTCATATTCTGCCTGTTTACGTATCTCTGTATATGACTACACATGCCTATGCTAGATTCTTTAAGCCTCAGTTTATTATGTTGTATTTTCGAATGGAGCTCATGCTAGTAACAAGTTTTTCCACATGTAAATCTTTTGTAAACGTGTCAATCATTACTGAACAGCGTACTGCAAAACTAGCCGTCAGATACTGTAATTCAGGGTCAACGATGATGTCAGTGTATTAGATATGATTCGATTATAAAACCTGAAAATGAAGACAATTACTTCAATACTTATACCTGGAAACCTTACCAGTAAAACTAAAAAGATGAAACTACGAGTTCCGTTCACTACAGAATTAAAACAAGTTATCAGAACTGTGAACAATTAACAGTTAGCTTTCCATCTGAACATAGAAAGCGACACTTTCGTTCTCAAATCAGATCTGATCTCTAATAAATAAAGCAGACGAATGTCGACAAAACTGCAGGCGTGTTCATGTGGCACAACCGGAAAAATGAGTGTACGCTGTAAAATTGAGCAGTCAGATGTCATTATGTAGCGCAGGGGAAGGGACAAACCATGCGCAGCTTTCAGAGGAATGACTATGTTAGGTTCGCCATAGCCTTAGGCTAATGCCACACTAGGTGATTTTCTCCTCTGAAGGTCAACGATTTTTGTCGCGCTAGAAATGTATCTCCATGCTCCAAACGGAAGGTGCCACACTGGGCTGTAATTGTCGCTCGCAGCTGTCGCTGTCGAATGGTCCCGGGCCTGTTTTTGGCGCGGCAATAATCGTCAGCACCCCTGCCACAACAGACTGTTATTATCGCCAATCGCACAGCAGCCATGAGGATACTGCACTCAGTTCTGTTTCGTCTGTGTGTGGCAATGTCCGAAAACTTTGTGAATGTCGTTCCAAAGTATCATTTGGACAGTGAACTGATAATAATCGAGGCGGAGAAACATCCCTATCCCTACAACATAAAATCGCAAGGTTATAAAGATCGTCTGCTGAAGGCAGACGCATGAAAGAAGGTATGTGCAGATGTTGCTGGGGCTGAGAAGTGGAGCTCGTTATCACTGGATGCACAAAATGCAGTGGGTAAGATGATATAGGTACATACTTGTATATAGGAGCATGCAAAGTTTCATGACAATTGGCGTAACTTTCACGTAGACAACTACTAAAAAAGTAATTTAATTTTTATTTTTCCTCCTCCATCTAATAGTTTGGCATGAATACAAACTTGCTGCGCCAAAACAATGAAATTACTTGTGTTGAAACTTTGTACTACTTAATATAATGTTTTTAGAGGTAAGAGGTATTTTCAGACTATTTTCAATATTTTAAAAAAATCAGAAAAATAAATACTCTGATTTTGTGCAAATTTTTCTTACTAATATCTTAATATAATATTGCCTAAGGTAAAAAAATAACAGTTATGAGGGTACAGTTGAAAAAAATCGAAAACTAAGGGTTTTATGGACTAAGTTATTTCAAAAGTTAAAAGGGAAACTACAAAGAGTTGTATGTTTGAAAGAACGGTATTCTTGTGAACGTAGAGTTTTCTTGTTTGGGAAAGCAAATAAAAGTGTCATTAATGAATATCTTCATAGTCGGTTCCAAGCATTCTCCCCGGGACTCAAAGATATTGAGTATCTTTGGTTGGAATTTAAAGGTATTGTCGACCACAGGCTAGAGAAGTATGTGCCTAGCAAAAATATAGGGGAGGGAAAGGTCCACTTTGGTAAAACTAAAATATTAGGAAGTTGCTGAGAAAGCAGAGAATTTTGCACAGTCGTTTTAAACGTAGTCACTGCCCCACTAACAAACAGAAATTATGCGAAATGAAAGCAGCTGTCAAAAGGTCAATGAGAGATTCTTTTAACAAATTTGATAGCAAAATCTTATCTGCAAATTCAAAAAAATAGCCCCAAAAAATTTTGGTCGTACGTAAAATCTTGGAACGTTACAAATAATTCAATACCTTCTCTTGCTGACAGTATGGGTAATGAAACGGAGGATGATAAACAGAAGGCCGAAATTCTAAACCTAGCTTTCAAAAATTCGTTTACGGTAGAGGACTGCAGCACCATTCCCCCATTCAATTATCGAACAAACGCAAGGATGGCTGACATAGTGGTTAGTGTATCTGGGAATGTAAAACAGTTAATATCCAAGAAGGCATCTGGCCCAGACGGTATCCCCGTAAGATTATATGTTGACTATGCTACAAATATAGCACCATTCTGATCCATCATCTATCAGAGATCATTGGAACAGCGGAAAGTTCCACTGGACTGGAGGAAGGCCTAGGTCACAGAAATCTATAAAAAGGGTAGAGAATCGGATGCACATAATTACCAGCCAATTTCACTGGCGTCGATTTGTTGTAGAATCATGGAACATATTTTGTGTTCAGACATAATGACCTTTCTAGACTCTGAGAAGCTCATCTGCAGAAACCAGCACGGTTTTAGGAAACAGCGGTCATGCGAGCATCTTTGTACATGATATACAACAGGCTCTAGATACCCGCTCCCAGTTTGCCATATTCCTTGACTTTCGAAAGGCGTTCGACTCAGTTCCGCACTGTCGCTTGCTCCAAAAAGTGCGCGCTTATGGTCTATCCGATGACATATGCGGTTGGACAGAAAGTTTTCTAACAGACAGAGAGCAGTATGTCGTCCTGAACGGGATGACTTCAACAGAAACAAGCGTAACTTCAGGTGTGCCCCAGGGTTGTGTAATAGGTCCGCTGCTGTTTACGGTTTACGTAAACGATCTGGTTGATGGTATTGACAGCGGCATTAGACTGTTTGCCGATGATGCTGTAGTCTACACGAAAGTAGTATCACACGAAAGTTGTGAACAAATTAATGCAAATAAATGCGTGGTGTAATGACTGGCAGTTATCTCTCAATATTAGTAAGTGCAACCTACTGCGTATAACAAGGCGAAAATCGCCATTAATGTACGAGCACAAAATAAATGCCCAGTCTTTGGAAGCGGTAACATCCGTCAAGTATCTGGGTGTGACTGTATTAATTATCTCAAATGGAATGATCAGATTACACAAGTATCGGGCAAGGCGAACTCTATATTGCTGTTTATTGGTAGAATCCTGAAGCAATGCAGTCCTTCAACAAAGGAAATTGCTAACAATACGTTGGTTCATCCAGTATGAGAGTATCGTTCGTCTGTATGCGACCCTTACCAGTTGGGTCTGATTCAAGAGATTGAGAAGGTCCAAAGAAGAGCGGCAAGATTAGTGGCCGGTACATTAAGCCGTCGCGAGAGCGTTACAAATCTCATTGAAAGTTTGAAGTGGGACACACTTGCAGATAGACAACGCGCTGAACGGAAGGGGCTGCTCACTAAATTCCGAAATCCGATCTTCGCCGAGGATGTAGAGCATATATTATTACCACCAACTTTAAAATCGCGCAATGATCACTATTCAAAGATAAGGGAAATTAGAGCTCGTGCTGAGGCGTTCAGACAGTCGTTTTTCCCTCGCGTGATCCGCGAGTAGAACAGAAGGGAGGAATATGACTTCGGCGCGAATTGTGCCCTGCGCCACACACCACTTGTTGGCTAACAGAGTATATATGTAGATGTGGAACGTATTCGTAGCATTATGTATTGAAGTCATAAACCAAATGAAATGTATCAACTATTAAGTACAGCTTATGACAACAATTACATCCTCATCTGCAGACCTCTAGTTATCTTTGCCGAAAATGTATGCATTTTGTCAAGGAACTGATCCTTCCACAGAGCAGAAGTAGTTGCAAAATGTATCTCTAATGTCACAACCACGGTTGCTACCTCTTAGTCCTACGTTTTCTACAAGGTAAAGGCGGGACAGACGCCGCACATTTTTTCAAATTAATTTTTATCAGTATATAAAGACTTAAATCACAATAAAATAAGACAAGATTGATGGTTTGAACATTGTATTTTATTATAGATGGCATCGGATTGCAAAAAACTTTATAACAAAGTAACATTCTTATGATGTACAAAGGCAAGATGCTGCAGAAGGGAGGGACAGATGCCCAATGGCAAAATACATTGAAAATGACATTTACTTTGATGTTTTTTTTTTTTCAAGTTTATTTTTAAGTCATCCACACAAACGACACACGTTTCCATAGAGTGTGCATGATTCATCATCATCATTTCATCCCCATCGACGTGCAGGTCGCCGAAGTGGCGTCAAATCGAAAGACCTGCACCAGGGGAACGGTCTACCCGACGGGAGGCCCTAGCCACACGACATTTCCATGAAGCCACCTAGAACATCCTACACATGAATCCAGTCAGAGGTAGACGTTGTTTCTTCATAAAGTTCAAGGCACTCTACTCATTCGTTTTCTTCGAAATTTAATTCATCGGAGGAACTATCGTGTGGAGAAATATCATCATCATCTACTTCTGAAACTGAGTCTTCAAACAGACGCCTCTTTGGCGGTTTTTTCCCTCTGGTTTTGGGGATTTGATTTCTTTTAGCTGCTACATTTTTGTGGGCAAGAGCGTTTCCTTTATTGCTTCTTTCGGTGATTTTCTTTCTTTTCGTTGCCATAAAATCGTTGGATGTTATATTTGTTGCTGATTGTTTTCTTTTTGATTGATTTATCTGAGGCAGTATAAGAACAGATGAAATCTTTTCAGCAATTTTGATGGAGCCTCTCCATGAGGTGTCACTGAGTTGTCATTTAAACAGCAGCTGCCTTGATCAGTTGGTCGATGAGTAGCCAAATTTGTGCAAGGTTTGCATGTTGGAGGGTGTTCTCTCAACACATTTATTTCAGACCTTGATGTTGATGGCTCACCTGGAGTCAGATCATTAGAGACATCTGCAGTTGGCCGATGAGTAGCCAAATTTGTGTAAGGATTGCAGGTCGGAGGGTGTTCTCTCAACACATTTATTTCAGACCTTGATGTTGATGGCTCACCTGGACTCAGATCATTAGAGACATCTGCAGTAGTTGGGAGTTAAGTATTATTAATGTCTGAAACAAAGGCATGTTTTGGAACTACTGCTTTGTCCACCGGGATAATTCCAGTAGTTCTAAATCCGGATACACCAATCTGGACAGTTGCAGCACGAGTCAGTGCTTTGAAGAGAATCTCTCAAAATTGCTGCCTTGTAATACTTCTACCTGTACTTGTATTACCTACAATCCATGAATGACAAGCCTCTTTAAAGTAGGATTGCAGCGGCTTGAAGAATGATCGCTCTAGTGGCTGTAAAATGGGTGTCGTGTGGCTAGACAAACAAATTATCAACACTTCATTTTCCACAGCTATATCCAAAAGGGTGACACAAGTCATATGAGAGGCATGACCATCAAATAGAAGCAGAGCAGGGCCAGGCGCCTTTTTAGGAAGGACATGGTTTTTGAACCAGTCCATGAAAATATCACTGTTGACATAAGCGGATTCTCTCCCCATAACAACAACTGATCCTGGAGGCATGTTGTCTTCAGCGTCATGTTTCTTATTCACTCCTTTGTAGATGCAGTAAGGTGGTAAGAAATTTCTCTCACCATTACAGCAAGCAATAACTGTTATTGTCTCTCCTCTTTCAGAAGAAGCGATGACATGGACATATCTGCTTCCTTTTGGTGCAACAACTTTCTCATGCTCATTCTTTAACTGTAGACCAGTTTCGTCTACGTTGTAGATACCACCTGCTTTATCCAAAAGCCCATTTTCGGTCAACGTTTGTGTTAACAGATCAAAGTAAGAATTGACTTCGTCTCTGTTCATTCCAATCGCTTTGGCTACTACAGAAAGTCCTTGCGAGTTTCTGATGCTTTGGTCTCTCTTCATTTCAGTCTCTCTGGCTACAGAAAACCCTTGCGCTTTTCTGATGCTTAAGCCCTCATTACGTTCTAAAAATGAGAGAAACCAATCTTTTCCCAGCAAGTTTCTTTTCCTTGTTGAATTTGCTTTTCAGTCCCATCTGATCAGCTAAATTGAAAGCTATTTGCCTGACGTCTAACGATTTGGGAACAAAGCCACATGATTGCAATTTCTTTATATGGGCAACTAATTTCCTTTCTGCATCTTCACCCAAGTATGATGATGTTCCACACACAGTTTTCTTGAAATTATGCGTAGCAAGTCTTCTCCTTAATGTTAGTTCTGGTATATTTTTCATTCGAGCTGCCTTCCTATTAGCATAACTTTCCTCTTCGACTAGTTTCCCTGACTCTAATAGATGTTCTGCAGTCCATTTTCCCCTCTCTGTTGTCCTAATGCGTTTTCTCGGCATTTTTCTGTAAAAGAAAAACGTATGGACTCCTGTTAGCATTGCAAGCATTGCGGCATCTGTCCCACAGTAATAGTGCGTCATCTGTCCGTTTTCGTAGGGACAGATGCCACACCCCCATTTTCAAGATGTTACTGGCAGAAGCCATTACTAGACCGACATACGTAGTAGGGCGAGGTTTGTGCCACTACACCCTCCATTGTTGCCAAATTTATTCAAGATGGCGGCGATGATGTCATCCAAAATGGCGGCATGTAGACTTGGCAACAGCCCATGACGTCATCCAAGATGGCGGCTTTTGGCGGGAAAATAGGCCAATTGTGGTATGTCCACTAAACTAACCTCAAGAAGAAATGGCAGGAATTTTGAATTTTGGCGGGAAAATAGACCAATTGGGCTACGTCCACTAACCTATGCCTCCAGAAGAAAAAAATGGTGGGAAGTTTGAATTCCAACACGAAAATGCATGCAAAAACCGTACTTGTCTTTATTATTATTGATTATCATTTATTAACATTCATTATCATGTATTATTATTTATAATCATTTATTATTATTTGTTATCATTTATTATTATTGACCTACCTCCACTAGAAAATTCCACCCAAATTCAAATTCCAACATGATAATGGCTGCAAAACTTTGCTTTTGTTTATTATTATTCATTATCATTTATTAACATTCATTATCATTCATTGTCATTTATTATCATTCATTATCATTTATTATCATTCATTATCATTTACTATTATTATTATTATTATTATTATCATTTATTATTATAGGCCTACCTCCACTAGAAAATTGCGTCAAATTCAAACTCCAACACGATAATGTCTCGAAAACTGTACTTCTATTTATTATTATCATTTATTATTTATTCAAGATGTCCGATTTTCTCAGCAAGACAGCATTTTTCTTACATCCATAACAAAAATCTATCAGAAGTTCAAATCCCAACACCATAATTGATCACACGTACGAACTTTCTCCGTCACTTATCTTTTTTCACTGGTAGCCTATCATAATCGCGCCAAATAATAAACTGCTCTTATAGTAACGTAAGTCACGTCCTTTGATTTTGCAGGGGAGAAGGGACTGAAGACTTTATTTCAAGCAGTGCGGTCATCACTTGTTCTCCAACACAGTCAGCACACACATCTTTGATATCGCAGTGCAGTCACCACGACATCCGTGCTCCAACTGAATTAGTTCAAATCCTTGCCACCCCCTGGCCAACGCGCGGAGACACTGCCGACACCTGTCACGTGAGGTGGCCGCCCGCGCATGTCATAAACATGTTTTCGCTGGACATGCTGGAACTTGCCGAGTTTGACGTCACAGCGGTCCCTTGTCCGCTCACCACGTGTATTCGTCGCCTCCGCAAGTTTCCCGCCAAAATTGTTTGCCTCGGAGCTGAATCACACAATGGTCAGCTGTTCCCTGCCACACTTTTGGCGCCAACGTTCTTTTCCTGGGCACGTTCAAACCTGATGATGCCGACTGCTCACCGTCCACCACGTGTCCCTGTGCGAGCCAGAACGCAGAGCTACACTTGTGGCGGCAAAGTTTTCTCAACAGTGGAATCCGCCATGACTATATAACAGCACGTTTGGACCGCACTAGAACGCTTGCTAAATAACTATCTCTCGCACGCGCGTAATTACTGTACAATCACTGTGCAGCCGCCCCGCTTACATCACACACCCTCCATATACGCGACGGACCTAGTCTTCTGTAAAAACCTAAGTACTTAATTCCATTTCGTTTTTAATTGTATTAAATAATTCAATTCACAATTTCATATACGTATGCAAAGGTGTTCAACTACCTAATTTCAACTACTTTTCGAGGACCAGACAGCCATCTCCTCCTAGGAACCAGCGCCGAGTTTGAATTGTGGCAGTAAAGAAAGGTCACTTGGGCTTTCTCTACCAACCTAACAAAATTGTTGTAAATAAAGGGCACTTGAACTAACCTCAGCAACCCGACCGCCACGTCCTCCTAGGAACCAACGCCAAGTTTGAAATCTGCCACTAAACAAAGCTCACTGGCGCTTCCGCCACCAACCTAAGAAAATTCTTGCAAACCAAGCTCATCACCACTAAACTAAGCCACCAGCACTCAACCTCTTCGTACACACTTCGGGTAAAAGGACTCACCCTGCACTAGGCCCATGGATGGAGGAACCAATTTACCTTATTTAAGAATGGACTATATATGTATCACACTGACATGTTCCACACCATATAGACCTGCAAAACGCTCCTACATAACTCATTTGTAATGTTCTAGACACACGCTTGCTAATTGTAAACAGTTAAAAATAACTCATAGCCCAGCCTACAGACATGCGAACCGCTCGTAAATAATGCAAAACATTTACGTCGAAATAGCCAAACAACTGCTAATTTTCGGAAATAATTTCAGTGCATAGGCTGATGGAAGGAGGAACGAGTGTACTTTATTTATTTGCGACATATCTTTTTGAAACTTTTACTTCTCATAGGTTTCGACATGTATGGCTGACCTAAGGCAGTTTCTGAACTCCAGTAGTGCACTACACTTGGCAACACAACCACACTCATCAAGATATTCATTCCAATCCAGACCTGTAACTCGTCTACAGATAAATTTGTCCAGTTATTTGTCTACTCACTCACATTCTGACCAGATTGCCGTTATTGCCCAAAAACAGCTGAGACTGTGCTGTGCTGCTCGGGGAAGTAAGGAAGGACTGCACTCTATTTGTTTCAAGCCCTTTTATTTAGTAGAGGAGTCTCTGCTCGGTCCCCCCCCCCCCCCAAGATGACCACAACACAGTCGCATTCGCGCCTAACACCAGGGAAATTGATATCGCCTCTGCACCTTAGATTACGCTCCAAGGCAGCTGGGAGAGATGGTTCCAGAGCCTCCACCCAAGTTGGTTCCACACTCGCACGTGACAGCCGACCAGAAAGGGCAATTCACGCGCCATAATCTCTGGAAAACCGTACTTCTATTTATTATTATTATCATTTACCATTATTTATTAGCATTTATTATCATTTATTATTATTTATTCAAGAATGTCAATTGTTGCGGCAAGAAAGTCAATTCCCTTACATCCATAACAAAAAATCTCTCACAAATTCAAATTCAAACACGATAATCTGTCACACCTACGAAAAAAAAAAAAAATAGATCAATTGGGGCCATGTGCACTAACCTAAGTCCACCTCATCCTACGAAGTTTGAATTTTTCGCCCTCACTTATTTTTTCACTCCTAAGCTATGAAAATCGCATCAAACAGTAATAAAGTGCACTTTTACTAACGAAGTCGCCTCCTGTGAATTCGTGGGAAAAGGACTGAAGTCTTTATTTCAAACAGTACCGTCATCACTTGTCCTCCGATACAGTTAGTACACATCTTAGATCGCAGTCCAACCGCCACGAGGCCCCCAGTCCAACTGAGTTAGTTCATATGGTCGCTACCTACCCGCGCGCCACCGGCAAGCCAGAGGTGGCCTCACGTGACGATCTTCATCTGCGTCCGGCCCGCTGCCCGTCCAGCGGCCCGCCCACGTCACAGCCTACTGCCGCCGACTCGCGTCACAGGCCTGCGCTGGTCCAGCGATGTAAACATGTTCTCATGGACAGTGGAGTCCACCCCCACCGACCAGTTGGCGCCAAAGCTGTTCGCTGGACAGGTTGGAACCTGTCGATTTCATAACGGTCGGTCGGTTGATCCAGCACCTGGTTGACAATGAATGCCCTGCCGCACGACTGACGCCAAAGTTTGCTCGAGAGTGGAATCCCCCATGACGTCACACAGGTGGTCCAGCACATGTGCTCGCCACGACGTCCCTCGCTAAGTTAATTGATCAACCGACTTTAATTATTCCATCCACATTCTGCACTTACCTAATCGAAGATCGTCACGAAAACACACGCCCGTTCGCGTGAGCCTTCGCGCGCGGCGAGCTTAGTACCTCCGCAAGTGAATGTAACAAAGTTCCCATCACTACTTAATTAAATTGATCAATTAATTAACCTCTCTGATGCGGAAAACTGCCACGTCCACCTAGACCGGGAATCAATTTTCCACCAGCACCACGCCCACCTGGACTCGGAATGAAATAGTTAAAGCCCCTACCGACCACCACGGCCCCTTACCGACCCATGTTCGCCGGCTAACATGTACTAATGTGTACTGCCGTTTACTAACGTGCACCAACCTATATTAACGTATATCACATTTTTTCTATACAAATAAGCCAAGTTTGAATTCTGATGGTCAGATCGTATTTCGCTACCAACACAAGAAAATTGTGGCAAACGAAGCCACTAACCTAAGTTACCTGTGATGATTCAAAATCGTCTGTTTTGCCTCTCTCACACACCACGAGCGCGAGACCGCCCACGTCACAACCTGGACCTTTATACTCGCGTCGGACATACTCCTCTGTAAACATTCTAGCTAAACTATGACGCGAATACTGTTGTTCAATCCACACGGTCTAGGACATGGCCAGAGCACACTTCCAGTACCCAAGCCGAGAACATCGCTCGCCCCACCTGTAGTTAACCGCTGAGAGATGGAGATATGCTGCAATCACATCCCTCGCGCTCTCGTAGCTACTTGCCTCAGCAATTCCATCTAACAAAACCTCCAAGTAGAAAAATAATAACCAACTCTCTCATATTCTCTATCATCCCACAAATACCTAACCTACATTTTATTTAGTCATCGAGTATATCTATCACTCTCAAACAAGAAACACTCTCCCTGACGGACCTGGTGTCATGTTGCACAGACACGCAAACAACACCTAATTTCAGTGCACAGTATCAAACTGCTCCTACATAATGCAGTACACAAAACAGTAAACATCATCAGTACTCGTAATCTGCCCAAATAACGCATAGCAAAATAACTGAACAAACGCGCGCAATGAACCTGTTCCACACTAAGTCACACGCCTGACAGCTCTCAATTCACTCAAAGGTCTCTGTTCGAACCCTCAAACATGACTTGATGACAGCCACATTCACACCTAACACCTGAGAAATTCATATCACCTAGACGCCGAACATGACTATCCAACCCAGGCCGCGCGCGCCGTCTGTCACCGTCCTAACTCTGTGCAGTCCAACACACATGTTAAGGCCGCATTCCATTGCTTGCCGGCCTATTTGCGACACATCTCCACATTCACGTCTGTTGTCAGAATAGCCGAGAGCGAGTTCACACACACACACACACACACGCACACACATACACATACACATATGACATAATACAAGCTCTTTTTATGTTTCACACGTACGAACATGCGGGCTTCCTGCGTCATCGTAGCTACGCAGGCGCAGTGACGGCTGTTATCTGGCGCTCTCTGGCCACTGCTGAAACGAACCAATTTCTAACAGGTCACGGGAAAATATTGTGAATGGTGGTATGAAAAGTGTTACTTTCAAAGTAAATTTCCTTTTACGAGAATGTACGATGACTTTCTTAAATCACAAAGCGTTTGACACTCATTTAAAAATCAACTCTTTGAGGACGACCATCAAGAAGAATTTCGAGCCCAGAAGATCAGACATTTACGTCGCTATTAAAAATTTTACTGGCACATTTGTGTGATGTATCTTAAAGTGTAACACGCGCAAAATAGATCAGCATTATATGTGGAAGCTTAGCTTCTCTTGCAGCTTAATAATCTTCGAGACCAATATTATTTTTGAAAGCTTTGTCTTTCTTGTAGGAACACTATGTATATTAATTTAAACCATTAACTTTTCTTTTTTGTGCGTTCGCGCTACTTAAGAGTAATCTTGCTATTGGTTGACTACATCACGTGTCCTATGCTGTCATCAGCTGGCGAGATCACGAGACATGAGCTATGACTGGCTTACAAAAGCGCGTCGCAATCTCGATTTCATTGCTTCGGAAAGTAGCATGCAGTGTTTGGTTGAAATCGAATTTATACCTCCGTAACACGAAAAAATGCAGCGTACATTTTGCTGCACATCAAAGGTCTTTCCAAAACGTGTTTTTTTCCCTCCTAGGTTTCGTTTTCTAATGTGCCGGCAAATTCTACGTCTGTGTAGAAAACCATAAACATTCTGAGGATTGATAAGTTTTACAGCGCCGAGGAAAAGTACACTGTCACTTAAGATGGAAAAAGTGTATTTTCAACCAGGAAATCCGGGAAAAATCCGGGAATTTTTTTCCTTGTCCATGTATACACTCTGTAGATATCTTTTCTCCAAGAAGCCATGGTATTGAGGCAGTAAGTAAAAGCGTTCTTCTGCAGTTTTGAAACATTTAAACGTATTTCCAATAGATATGGTAGTTAATTACCAACTTAATACCGACTTACTATATATGTATCACATCATATATACTTGCACATTACAAAGTGGCATGTGGGTTTTTCCAAAAACGTTTCTTTTAATTTCAGGACCTCAGGAAACATGAGTGATGCCTCTATTCTTGAGGATGATGAAGCAGAAAAGCATCATGAAGACAGTGCGCCGCCACCTAACACTGCTGCTAAGTCTTCCACTGCTACAGCAAATTCAGGACCCATTTGAAAGATAGTTGATAAGAGTTTTGACACATAGTTCAACTTGTGCTGTACCACAAAAGGATCCTGATCACTTGTTTCTGACATCTCTTTTGCCTTAATTAAAATAAATGACTACCGACGATAAACTACACTTTCAAATAAAAACATTACAATTAATAAAATATTACAGCCAAAAACTGTAGAGAGCAGCACTACTACTGAATCCATAAATACTGTGCCGTCAGATGCGTTGACATCGACAAGCACATAAAGCCTTACACCTGAGAGTCTTATCACTTACTTTTCACCAGTTACAGTACTGCCGGATGAAGACTCGGTCTATTCATTTGAAGAATGTTAACAGTTATTAGGCAGCTGACATGAACATCTAATGTAAACTCTTTCATTCTAACCTAGTTTATGTTAACGTTATGTTAAGTGTATGTTCATGGCCATGAATTACTTACTCTATTTACGAGGTGCATTCAAGTTCTAAGGCCTCCGATTTTTTTTCTCCGGACTGGAAAGAGATAGAAACATGCGAATTGTTTTAAAATGAGGCCGCGTTCATTGTCAATACGTCCCAGAGATGGCAGCACCGTACAGCAAATGGAATTTTACCGCCAGCGGCGAGAATGAGAACTGTTTTAAATACTTAAAATGGCGGCGTTTTCCTTACTTGAACAGCGTGCAATCATTCGTTTTCTGAATTTGCGTGGTGTGAAACCAATTGAAATTCATCGACAGTTGAAGGAGACATGTGGTGATGGAGTTATGGATGTATCGAAAGTGCGTTTGTGGGTGCGACAGTTTAATGAAGGCAGAACATCGTGTGACAACAAACGGAAACAACCTCGGGCTCGCACAAGCCGGTCTGACGACATGATCGAGAAAGTGGAGAGAATTGTTTTGGGGGATCGCCGAATGACTGTTGAACAGATCGCCTCCAGAGTTGGCATTTCTGTGGGTTCTGTGCACACAATCCTGCATGACGACCTGAAAATGTGAAAAGTGTCATCCAGGTGGGTGCCACGAATGCTGACGGACGACCACATGGCTGCCCGTGTGGCATGATGCCAAGCAATGTTGACGGGCAACGACAGCATGGATGGGACTTTCTTTTCGTCGGTTGTGACAATGGATGAGACGTGGATGCCATTTTTCAATCCAGAAACAAAGCGCCAGTCAGCTCAATGGAAGCACAAAGATTCACCGCCACCAAAAAAATTTCGGGTAACCGCCAGTGTTGAAAAAATGATGGTATCCATGTTCTGGGACAGCGAGGGCGTAATCCTTACCCATTGCGTTCCAAAGGGCACTACGGTAACAAGTGCATCCTACGAAAATGTTTTGAATAACAAAACCCTTCCTGCACTGCAACAAAAACGTCCGGGGAGGGCTACGCGTGTTCTGTTTCACCAAGACAACACACCCGCACATCGAGCTAACGTTACGCAACAGTTTCTTCGTGATAACAACTTTGAAATAATTCCTCATGCTCCCTACTCACCTGACCTGGCTCCTAGTGACTTTTGGCTTTTTCCAACAATGAAAGACACTCTCTGTGGCCGCACATTCACCAGCTGTGCTGCTTTTGCCTCAGCGATTTTCCAGTGGTCAAAACAGACTCCTAGAGAAGCCTTCGCCGCTGCCATGGAATCATGGCCTCAGCGTTGTGAAAAATGTGTACGTCTGCAGGGCGATTACGTCGAGAAGTAACGCCAGTTTCATCGATTTCGGGTGAGTAGTTAATTAGAAACAAATCGGAGGCCTTAGAACTTGAATGCACCTCGTAATTAAAAAACGTACCTCAATATTGCTGCAAGTTTTCCTTCCGCACCAACACAGTCATGTAACTTCGTTACCTTCTTTTGTAACTTAGTTTCTATCTTCGAGAGCAGCAAGTCTTAAGGTGTTACGGACATGCGGTAATAACTGATGAATTTCTCCGGATAACTCCTTAGTTTCTTGTGTAACAACACTAACTTCCTTTCACTTGGACGATTCATAATAATTGAATGGATCCATCATTTTCGTTGGCGGTTACGCCTTCTGCGACGTCGAACGACATATAATGCTACTGCAGCTAAATATTTCAGTTTTGAATGACAGGTCATTATGCATGGTGTCTCTCGTGGCTGGTTACAACACAGCTGCAGAAGTCACCGACTTTTGTCGTTAGTGCGGCACACAGTTACGTCTGCGCGACTTCATCCGCCGCGATTATAATCGTTTGAAGTGTGACACCGTAGGCGACTATTTCAGAAGCGATTATTATCTACATCTACATCTACGTCCATACTCCGCAAGCCACCTGACGGTGTGTGGCGGAGGGTACCTTCAGTACCTCTATCGGTTCTCCCTTCTATTCCAGTCTCGTATTGTTCGTGGAAAGAAGGACTGTCGGTATGCCTCTGTGTGGGCTCTAATCTCTCTGGTTTTATCCTCATGGTCTCTTCGCGAGATATACGTAGGAGGGAGCAATATACTGCTTGACTCTTCGGTGAAGGTATGTTCTCGAAACTTCAATAAAAGCCCGTACCGAGCTACTGAGCGTCTCTCCTGCAGAGTCTTCCACTGGAGTTTATCTATCATCTCCGTAACGCTTTCGCGATTACTAAATGATCCTGTAACGAAGCGCGCTGCTCTCCGTTGGATCTTCTCTATCTCTTCTATCAACCCTATCTGGTACGGATCCCACACTGCTGAGCAGTATTCAAGCAGTGGGCGAACAAGCGTACTGTAACCTACTTCCTTTGTTTTCGGATTGCATTTCCTTAGGATTCTTCCAATGAATCTCAGTCTGGCATCTGCTTTACCGACGATCAACATTATATGATCATTCCATTTTAAATCACTCCTAATGCGTACTCCCAGATAATTTATGGTATTAACTGCTTCCAGTTGCTGACCTGCTATTTTGTAGCTAAATGATAAAGGATCTATCTTTCTGTATATTCGCAGCACATTACACTTGTCTACATTGAGATTCAACTGCCATTCCCTGCACCATGCGTCAATTCGCTGCAGATCCTCCTGCATTTCAATACAATTTTCCATTGTTACAACCTCTCGGTACACCACAGCATCATCTGCAAAAAGCCTCAGTGAACTTCCGATGTCATCCACCAGGTCATTTATGTATATTGTGAATAGCAACGGTCCTATGACACTCCCCTGCGGCACACCTGAAATCACTCTTACTTCGGAAGACTTCTCTCCATTGAGAATAACATGCTGCGTCCTGTTATCTAGGAACTCCTCAATCCAATCACACAGTTGGTCTGATAGTCCATATGCTCTTACTTTGTTCATTAAACGACTGTGGGGAACTGTATCGAACGCCTTGCGGAAGTCAAGAAACACGGCATCTACCTGTGAACCCGTGTCTATGGCCCTCTGAGTCTCGTGGACGAATAGCGCGAGCTGGGTTTCACATGACCGTCTTTTTCGAAACCCATGCTGATTCCTACAGAGTAGATTTCTAGTCTCCAGAAAAGTCATTATACTCGAACACAATACGTGTTCCAAAATTCTGCAACTGATCGACGTTAGAGATATAGGTCTATAGTTCTGCACATCTGTTCGACGTCCCTTCTTGAAAACGGGGATGACCTGTGCCCTTTTCCAATCCTTTGGAACGCTACGCTCTTCTAGAGACCTACGGTACACCGCTGCAAGAAGGGGGGCAAGTTCCTTCGCGTACTCTGTGTAAAATTGAACTGGTATCCCATCAGGTCCAGAGGCCTTTCCTCTTTTGAGCGATTTTAATTGTTTCTCTATCCCTCTGTCGTCTATTTCGATATCTACCATTTTGTCATCTGTGCGACAATCTAGAGAAGGAACTACAGTGCAATCTTCCTCTGTGAAACAACTTTGGAAAAAGACATTTAGTATTTCGGCCTTTAGTCTGTCATCCTCTGTTTCAGTACCATTTTGGTCACAGAGTGTCTGGACATTTTGTTTTGATCCACCTACCGCTTTGACATAAGACCAAAATTTCTTAGGATTTTCTGCCAAGTCAGTACATAGAACTTTACTTTCGAATTCATTGAACGCCTCTCGCATAGCCCTCCTCACACTACATTTCGCTTCGTGTAATTTTTGTTTGTCTGCGAGGGGAGAAAATCGCCTAGTTCAAATGGTTCAAATGGCTCTGAGCACTATGGGATTTAACTGCTGAGGTCATCAGTCCCCTAGAACTTAGAACTACTTAAACCTAACTAACCTAAGGACAACACACACATCCATGCACGAGGCAGGATTCGAACCTGCGACGTAGCGGTCGCGCGAAAATCGCCTAGTGTGCCATTAGCCTTACAAGCAGATATATTTATGGTGTAGTGCTTGAAGTGGAGAGTAGCTTATTTTAGATCGATGGTGAATAGTACAGTGCCCGGGTTAGGAACTTCAAAGAGAGTTCAGACATGACAACATCAGTTTACAACATGTCGGTGTAAGATGCCTGGCTATTGTTAGAACTTACATACTCATACATTGAGAAGTAGTTGCGTGGTAAGTTTGATAATAAAATATGTGTCGTATACTTTTATCCTTGACATAAATTCCCACCTTTACAGGTTTGCGGCAATGATTGTTCGACTTATGCGAACAACTTTTTTTCTTCAAGAAGAGGACGAAATCTACCCACAGAGGCTCAAACAGACTTCGCCTTAAAAAATTATCTTCGAATTGCTTGTCCTCAGAAAGTGGTATCAGACATACACGCTTTAGTAAAACAAAATAAGTAATATTCGTTGACTTCCAGTAATTCCGTGTTAAACGTGTGAATAAAATGGTCACGAAATACAAGTTTATGTCAATTTAAACTTCATCCGAAAACGGCATTCACCATAATGCTGCAACAATCGTAAGTAATATCATGTTTCATTCTTAGCTACGCCATGTTCTTAGCTTGAAAGAAAAATAAGTTTCATTTCAATGTCATTTGTCATCAGTACGTCACAATTTGAAAATAAATTTGCCACGAAAGACATTAATTAGCCACCGTGAAGCGATAAATCTCCGTAGAACTAACGTTAGCGGCCGTAGAATAGAGTCGTTGACAAGTTACTCATGCGGAGCTGCCTTTTCCTGGGTACAAGTAAACTACACATCTCTTCTACTTTTTATGCTTGCTTCCTCCACCGTCGCGCCTCGCTGCAGAACTCAGTCGGCAGGAATCGACAAAAATCGGGAGACTCCGGTCAAATAGCATATTTGATCCAATTCTCGCTCGGCGACCTTTCAGGTCCTACAGAACAACAACGAAGTAGCAGCAAGAACTCCGCTGTTGAGCAAGAGCGAGATATGCGGGTGGCAGCTATGAACCGAGCAGACCGTTGCCATGGAAATCGTGTTAGCGGTAGAAATCTATTCGGCAGTTGTCGTTTTCTTATGATTCTACCTGGACAAAATGAGACTGCGACAACAGCGCGCTTTTACGATCGCGGGTGAGGGAAAATGACTTCTTTTCGTAGGCAGGAGATAGGAACACGAGGGTAAGAGAACTCACGTAGCTCTCTGTGTTAATTGTGTTATTTTTTTTTCCACCGTCAGTTTTTGCGCCTTCTCTGTGCCTGTCTCCTTTCCGAGTGCCAGATTCTCCAAGTCCTCGGAGGTACGTCGGTACGGCCTTGGTGCAGCTGGTCTGGCCACCTGTGGCTGCCAGCCTCCCCCTACCATGGAACGTCCCAGATTATCGACAAACCCAGAAACTGCGCAGCAGCCGCCAATCGTCTCTGCACCTCCACTTGCTCCTCCCGGTTACTTTTCTGCCTCAGCCACTGTCAACCAATTCATTCATTCTGTGTTAAAATCTTTCCACATACTTTTTTTTAAAAAAGTAGCCTCTGTTTAAAAAAACGGAATGCATGTAAGTTTGCACGTTATCTAGCTAAATCATAATGTGATGGTACACTACTGACCATGAAAATCACAACACCAAGAAGATAGCAAGTAACAAAATGTTATTCACTCTGCATGTACAGTACAGTAGGAAGAATAAACGATTCAAATAGCCGGTGATTTGATGACATACTCGGTATGAAATGTAGTACAGAGCTGACACCTCCCACGGCAACAATGGCTCTAACTCGAACTGAGCTTGGACGACAGATACCGGTACATCATTCCATTCTGGTTCAGGTCTTCGCCAGAATTCGCCAATCGTAGTGGTTGGGAAGTGATGGTATGCCAGTCTTTCGGCAACCCACGACCAGACGTCTTGAGTCTGTGACAGACGTGGACAACGTTCTAGCCAGGGCAACAGATGAACCCCCTCTGTATCTACACTACTGGCCCAAGAAGAAATGCAGATGATAAACGGGTATCCATTGGACAAATATATTATACTAGAACTGACATGTGATTACATTTTCAAGCAATTTGGGTGCATAGATCCTGAGAAATCAGTACCCAGAACAACCACCTCTGCCCGTAATAACGGCCTTGATATGGTTGGGCATTGAGTCAAACAGAGCTTGGATGACGTATACAGGTACAGCTGCCCATGAAGCTTCAACACGATACCACAGTTCATCAAGAGTAGCGACTGGCGTATTGTGACGACCCAGTTGCTCGGTCACCATTGACCAGACGTTTTCAGTTGGTGAGAGATCTGGAGAATGTGCTGGCCAGGGCAGCAGTCGACATTTTCTGTATCCAGAAAGGCCCGACATGCGGTCGTGCATTATCCTGCTGAAATGTAGGGTTTCACAGGGATCGAATGAAGGGTAGAGCCACGGGTCGTAACACATCTGAAATGTAACGTCCACTATTCAAAGCGCCGTCAATGTGAACAAGAGGTGACCGAGACATGTAACCAATGGCACCCCATACAATCACGCCGGGTGATACGCCAGAATGGCGATGACGAATACACGCTTCCAACGTGCGTTCACCGCGATGTCGCCAAACACGGATGCGACCATCATGATGCTGTAAACAGAACCTGGATTCATCCGAAAAAATGACGTTTTGCCATTCGTGCACCCAGGTTCGTCGTTGAGTACACTACCGCAGGCGTTCCTGTGTGTGATGTAGCGTCAAGGATAACCGCAGCCATGGTCTCCCAGCTGATAGTCCATGCTGCTTCAAACGTCGTCGAACTGTTCGTGCAGATGGTTGTTGTCTTGCAAGCGTCCCCATCTGTTGACTCAGGGATCGAGACGTGGCTGCACGATCCGTTACAGCCATGCGGATAAGATGCTTGTCATCTCGACTGCTACTGATACGAGGCCGTTGGGATCCAACACGGCGTTCCGTATTATCCTCCTGAATCCACTGATTCCATATTCTGCTAACAGTCATTGGATCCCGACCAACGCGAGCAGCAATGTCGCGATATGATAAACCGCAATCGCGATAGTCTACAATCCGACCTTTATCAAAGTCGGAAACGTGATGGTACACATTTCTCGTCCTTACACGAGGCATCACAACAACGTTTCACCAAGGAACGCTGGTCAACTGCTGTTTGTGTATGAGAAATCGGTTGGAAACTTTTCTCATGTCAGCACGTTGTAGGTGTCGCCACCGGCGCCAACCTTGTGCGGATTCTCTGAAAAGCGAATCATTTGCATACCACAGCATGTTCTTCCTGTCGGCCAAATTTCGCGTCTGTAGCACGTCATATTCGTGGTGTAGCAATTTTAATGGCCAGTAGTGTAAATAGGTCAGGAAAGCGTGGGCAACATGCAACTAATAACCCTGCTGGTAGTAAACTTTTGGATGTCAATTAACATTTTTGGCTTAGACATTTTTGCAATTTTTGTTTGTTTTCAAATTAAAGACAGACTTAACATCGTTTCAGTCGTATTCCCATTCAAGGAACTTGACACATTATGTTTACAAAATAAGCAGCCTACATTACCGTTCCAAGGCTACATGTCCTTAAAGCAATCAACAGCGCCTAAGTTTTGTATAGCACGTGCCGTATCTTTCGCCATATGTGATCAAGTTAAAGCAGTACTACGAAGATTACAAAATATGGGAATAATATCCACAGTATCATCTAACCAGTGAACAATCCCCTTGGTAGTACTTAACAAGCCTACCATTAATGCTCTGGCTAATATAGATCCGTATCCAATTTCCAAGGCAGAGAAACTGTTGGCATGATTTCCTGGAGGCCATTATTTTTCTAAAATACATCTCGCTGATGTCTGTTTTCAGTTATTTCTAGATGATTAGACAGAACAGTATTTAGTGACGAGTATGTTATTCACCATGTATCATTATAGTTAAATGCCATTTGTGGTCACAAGTGCTCGCGCAATATTTCAGAGGTACCTTGATCAACTCTTGCAAGGTATCGCCAGTTGTATTAATTATTTCGGTGACTTGATAATTACTGGGACCACGTCGGAGCAGCACCTGCAACATATGCAGTAGTCGTGTGAACGATTTCAAGCCGACTTTAAGCGTTGTTACAGTCGTTTAACGAACAAAGTAAGAGCATATGGACTAGCAGACCAATTGTGTGATTGGATTGAAGAGTTCCTAGAAAACAGAACGCAGCATGTCATTCTCAATGGAGAGAAGTCTTCCGAAGTAAGAGTGATTTCAGGTGTGCCGCAAGGGAGTGTCGTAGGACCGTTGTTATTCACAATATACGTAAATGACCTTGTGGATAACATCGGAAGTTCACTGAGGCTTTTTGCGGATGATGCTGTGTTATATAGAAAGGCTGTAACAATGGAAAATTGTACTGAAATGCAGGAGGATCTGCAACGAATTGACGCATGGTGCAGGGAATGGTAATTAAATCTCAATGTAGACAAGTGTAATGTGCTGCGAATACATAGAAAGAAAGATCCTTTATCATTTAGCTACAATATAGCAGGTCAGCAACTGGAAGCAGTTAATTCCATAAATTATCTGGGAGTAGGCATTAGGAGTGATTTAAAATGGAATGATCAAATAAAGTTGATCGTCGGTAAAGCAGATTCCAGACTGAGATTCATTGGAAGAATCCTAAGGAAATGCAACCCGAAAACAAAGGAAGTAGGTTACAGTACATTTGTTTTCCCACTGCTTGAATAATGCTCACCAGTGTGGGATCCGCACCAGATAGGGTTGATAGAAGAGATAGAGAAGATCCAACGGAGAGCAGCGCGCTTCGTTACAGGATCATTTAGTAATCGTGAAAGCGTTACGGAGATGATAGATAAATTCCAGTGGAAGACTGCAGGAGAGACGCTCAGTAGCTCGGTACTGGCTTTTCTTGAAGTTTCGAGAATATACCTTCACCGAGGAGTCAAGCAGTATATATTGCTCCCTCCTACGTATATCTCACGAAGAGACCATGAGGATAAAATCAGAGAGATTAGAGCCCACACAGAGGCATACCAACAATCTTTCTTTCCACGAACAATACGAGACTGGAATAGTAGGGAGAACCGATAGAGGTACTCAAAGTACCCTCCGCCACACACCGTTAGGTGGCTTCCCTCCCAGGTCACTGCCCGTATTGTCCCATCAGATGGACTACGATGTCGGATGCCATGAGGTCATGTAGAATGTTAATCCTAACCCCCAGTTCGGTAGGCCGACTGCCTCAAGCGACGCTGGGGATTAGAGAAGTTTGTGCCGCATGCTGGCATGGTGCCGGTATGCCTCTGGACTACCAATTAGTGGCTACTGGTACTGGAAGCTGTCTTCTATTATCCACGGCTACGGATCAGTGGTCATCTCGTAAGACGGCAGGAGTATGACCAGTACTGGAACAATCTCATACGTAAGATGTCACAGGAAAATAATCAGAGAATCGCGTGCGAACAACCAAAAGCCATCGCTCCTACTGATCGCCTGACTGTAGCCTAATGAGGCTGAGTATTTATGACATCAAGGAGAGGGTCTGCTTTTTGATGTCATTCGTCATGACCGAATCGGTTCTGCTCTTTAACAGTTGTCAGCGGTCTTCCGTTATGTTACATTTGCTTAACCAATTTGTTTTAGTGTTTTAACTTCAACCGCCGATATGTGTTGTTGCGTCCTTAGCGTTTCTTACATACAACTACGAGAGTAGCGGAGGTAGGTTGGTCTGCAGTCATCTAACAATTTGCCACGAGCGGTTGGTCGGTAATCGTCAAACAATGTCCCACTCAGCTCGCTCGCACTCATACACAGAAGTGTCGGTGCCTCGCTCCAGTGACCGACTGTGTCGAACTGTTTGTGCTAGCAGCAACCTCGTTTTGGTACTTCCGTTTGCTTGAACAATACAGTTCTGTTCGAACTTAGGAAATTCCACTATTCTGTTCCCTTACTTACTTGATGGGAAACATAACAAACGAACTGGAACAGCTAGGCCTGTGTTCACAGTGAGTCAGCCCCGGCGCGATGTTGAAACTCATCGCCATGCCCTGACCATTCCTGGAAAAGAGTACATATTCGTTTCGTAGGACCATTCTGTGGATCAGTGTGGTTGCTAGTAGCTGACCTCCTCTTTACTTTCCATGTAAGACACGGATAATTACCGCCACCACATCAATTATCATCCGTCCGTTCTCCATCATATTTACAACACAAGAGGCGCTTTCCACCCTGATTTCCAACAGCTTTCATGGAACGGTATCTGCGTCTGAGTTGTTTTATAAACACAACGGCACTGAGAACCTTGAAGCGTCTCTGTGAAGTCGTTTCATAAGGCGCTTGTCGAATTCCGTACAACTTATTCACTTTACTACCAGATTTTAGCTCAATTCATGAACTCTTCCAGAAAGACTGAGTACTCAAATAAGGCCTATTAAATATTATGTATGTTTTAATGTGGGGTTTTGTTTTGTGGGAAACGCTGAGTTGGTCATCGCCTGCTGGGAGCAGACGATGTTGCTTCTCGTTCGAAGGAAAGCACAGGATGACCAACTTAGGTTTCCAATACCTGAACAGAGAGGTTTACTTATCTTAGTCGAAGGCTGTTTTTGTGTGTGAGGTTGGTGACGGAGGGCTACCCCTCTGGTGGCATCCGCTGCACGAGGAGCTAGGTAATCTCGAAAGAGAAAGGGGCACTCTTCGGTGAACGCTTAGTGAGTACGGATCGTAGCTCTTAAGGGGGGTTTCAGGTGATAGGAAGCAACTTGAGTTAGGACTTCGTTATGTTTAACTGTTGAAATACTTAAGAACTTCAGCTTAACTGAAGCGTGAGAAGCGAGTTATTTTTCGAATGTGCCATAGTTATATTACTTTAAATAGGCGATTTTTTTGTGTTTGAGTTAAAAGTGTTGAAGTTGCTGTTGTCTTTTTGTGTCGATAATTTCTGTAAGAATATCTGTTCTTTCGTGCGCTTTCTACAAAGCAGCACAACAGTTTGATTCGGAATGCACCACGTGCTCTAGTTCGGCCGTTGGCAAGCAACAGACGCAGTTAGTATGTTGAATAATTATCGCACAACCTCGTGCATTGTTTAAACCTCTGTACAGAATAGCGCATGCGTAGAATCGTAATGCGATTCTCAGTGAGATACTTTTATGGTATGAATGCAAAGGAGATGATAGTATCATTGTCTCCCACATCTCGATCGGCGAACGACTCAAGTCCAGGAAGTGAAGCGTTTCCACAACGTACAATGGCTATGGTAAACCAATCACAACCAGAATTTCCTGTAGCGACATCCAAAGTAAAATTCATCCTGCAGCCACGGAAGAATATAGGCCCATTCAGTATAACAGCTTGGACTGTTCCATTTCCTCCAAGCTTATTCTCAAGGATAATGATATGTTTGTAGACAGGAATGCGGTGACGACGTTGACGATACACACGACGACGAGGCATAGTGCTTCAATGCTGTTGCAGATAGAGGTGACAGCGGAATGATTCCGCTGGCGTGCACTACTATACTATAAAGTAATAGTAAATATTAGTTTAAATGAAAATAAACTTTCCCACGTGAATGAGCAAATGAAATAAAGGATACACGCCGATATTAGTTTTCGGAAATTATGAAATTTATTTTTGGTCAAAATGTGTTATCCCGTACGCGCTGCAGTCTCTTTAGCAGCGCGCTGGGGCGTCCGGGCAGGACCCACCAACCCACCCCTTATTCCGCCCTCCGTGTAAATACACATACATCATGCAGTTGCTGTATACTGTCATTCAGTGTGTTATAATAATATTTGTTAATATTTTGTCAATTTGTAATTCTAACTTAAATATTTCTAGTCAGGCGCCAGTTCTGTGTAGTTAGGATGTGCAACCAAATACTTAGATACAATAAATAATCTACTTGAAAGATAAATTCTGTGGTGTTGATCTTACCCACTTACTCCGATTTCCAATCCTGAATTAATCAAGTTGCTTCATGCACGACATAGAGTTCTATTTATCTGGCTACTTAAAGAAAGTTGCATACTTGTAATTAAATTATTAAAGTAGTTAAACTAATAATTTTCCAGGAAGGGCTTGGGCTGGTGGCGACCTTGAATTTCTGAATGTTTATCATTATTTGTGTGAGAGAAGCAACGAGAAATGCGAGATAACGTATATGGTTCGATGAGAAACGTCGTAAAGATAGTAACACGTTACAACCCGAGTACCGTCCCTTTCCATCCAGCGTTAATTTCAAGAGTGAAGTTTACGGTCAGGATCTTCAGATCGCAGACGCGCGAGATAATGACGACAGCAGACTCTCAAGTTACCGTTCCACGCCTGTAAATGGGCGTAGTGAGGCTGAAATTTTACATGGTTGCACCTCACCCTTTATGAACTCTGTCAACTTTGACCGCAGGAATCGAATGTGTATTCCTCGGCCTCTGCATCACACTCAATGCGGATGATCATATATTGTGTTCTATTTATTCTGAATAGGACAGAAGAAATAATACACACTTCTTCTGAATTGTAGCGCGGTTACAACAGCATTAACACGTTACGTCGGGGAAATTCTGCTGTGTTTTGGGAAAAGAAGCAAATTTTAGCATGGCAATAAGAAAAGTGTAGGTGTCACTTAATACTCACCACTGATGACACTTTTCTGAAGAGGAAATAGGTACGAAGTCTGCGGAAGCTAATCGCTTTTTTTGTTACAATTTCGTCGGAATCCTGTAACGAAGTATATTTTAATACTGAACGTCTCCAACTGAAATCTACCAACGAATATAATTTCCATTCTTTAATAATCAAAAAAATATGACAACCATTCGCAGCACATAACGCATAATATTTTTGTTAACATCCCTGTTTAGCGTGAATTCCTAAACTAACCTCAAAAATCTTTTGATATGTTGTTGCACCATGACTTCGACAGTGGCTATGTACTGTTCCTTCAGCGCTCAGTAAAGCGACGTCATAGAGGAGGGAGCAGTCGTCAGCGCGATGTCCAGATCCTGTTTCACAAGACTGTGTATTCAGAGCGCGGGAGCACTCATTCAGGACGTTGACAATGCGGAAGGCGCCGATCAGTACCTCTGAAAGGCAATGTTGGGATATCTTACAGGATTCTGGAGAATCTGGCCAAACAAGAAAACTAGAGCAAATGAAGTCATCACCGTCCAGTGTCGCCGCCTTGCCACTTCAGTCCGATACGAGATTCGGGATGGAAGTGTAAGCATTCGAGAAATACTCAGTAACTGGCTCAGATAATCAGCCTGCCATCGATATAAACCCGCCGCCAGCCGGAGTGGCCGTGCGGTTCTAGGCGCTACAGTCTGGAGCCGAGCGACCGCTCCGGTCGCAGGTTCGAATCTTACCTCGGGCATGGATGTGTGTGATGTCCTTAGGTTAGTTAGGTTTAATTAGTTCTAAGTTCTAGGCGACTGATGACCTCAGAAGTTAAGTCGCATAGTGCTCAGAGCCATTTATAAACCTGCCCAAGCGACAGCAGCGTCACCCGGAGAAGAATGACTCCTAGTCAGACACACACACAAGGGGCATGTGGTATCAGTGCGAGTGCTGTCCGTATGTAGAATGGGGAAGACGTGCGATGCAATTGGCTCTTACCGAGTGCAGACTGAAGGCTCGGCACGAGCATTTTGGAAACTACAAGACTTTTCGGGTGTTCTAGGAGCGCTGTGGTGAGTGTCATCAACACGTGGTGAGACCACGTGCAGACGTCGTGCGGTTGGCGGCCACCCATGTTACAGATGTCAAACGTCGTAGTTTGGGCAGACTGGTAAAACAGGACATGTGGCGAACTGTGGCTGAACTAAGATCAGACTTTAATGCTGAGCAGAGTACAAGTGTGTGTAACAATGGGCCTCCGCAGCCGACGACCCATGCATGTACCAATACCACGACATCGGCAACTACGAATGAAATGGGCACGTGACCATCGGCACTGAACGACGGCGCAGTGGCAGAGCGTTGGATGGTCTGATGAATCCCGGGTCCTTCTTCATCATGCTGATGGGGAGGCACGAATCCGTCGTCTTCCAGGGGAACAGCTCTTTGCACCTGTACTGCGGGACGGAGAAAAGCTGACGGCGGCTCCATTATGCTATGGGGAACATACACGAGGGCATGCTTCAAATGGCTCTGAGCACTATGGGACTTAACATCTGAGGTCCTCAGCACCTGACAACTTAGAACTACTTAAACCTAACTAACCTAAGGACATCACATACATCCATGCCCGAGGCAGGATTCGAACCTGCGACCGTAGATGTCGCGTGGTTCCGGACTGAAGTGCATAGAACCGCTCGGCCACCGCGGCCGGCACGAGGGCATGCAAGGATGCAGTGGAGCTCGTGCAAGGCACTATGACAACCACGGAGAATCGTACACTGGTTGCAGGCCACTTACACCTCTTCATGACGATCATGTTTCCAGACGGTAGTGGCATTTTTCAGCAAGATACTGCGCCATGTCACGAGTTCAGGAATGTGATAGAGTAGTTCGAGCAACACAATGGCGATTTCCAGTTGACGTGTTGGCCTCCCAACTCGCAAGATCTGAAACCGATCGAATACATCTGGGATGTGACTGAACGTGGCATCAGAGCTCAGCGCTCCTCTCCATGGAATCTACGGGAATCAGGTGACTTATGTGTGCAGATGTGGTGCCAACTCCCTCCAGCGACCTACCAAGGCCTCAGTGCTTCCATGCCACGACGCGTTTCCATTGTTATCCGTGCCAAAGGTGGACATACTGGCTATTAGATAGGCGATCGTAATGTCTTGGCTGATCAGTGCCTGTACCACCAAATCAGACCCTCAGTCTCAGATGCTCTCACAATCGAACCGACCAATCCGACATGATGAAACCTGTTCTGAAACTTTATATACAGGAAGAATACACCGAAAGAAACCCAGTCTCAAAATTTTAGCTGCTAAGGCACACTGCAAGTATCTTTTTATTAAAAATTTTGAAACTTGTCAAATTCGCTGGCGGCTGGAGACACGTACACCCCTGCCGTAGCTGCAGCACACGCAGCACGTGCAAACCGTGGGTACATGTACTTGGTTGACGGCACGTCGGTGAACAGCTAACATAGCACAGCATGATCGTAATCTGCATAGGGAATTTCAGTTTCCGTTGACAGTTTCTCTGACACATTTATTCACAGTTACTATTCTCTCGAATTTCCACCTCATTTAATATTTGTTATAATTAGCACTTGCCTTCGCGGTATCACTAAATGTTGACAACAGAGATAAAACTGAATTAATTTTCTTTGTTATTTCTTGACGTATGCTTGCTAATAGGACCTGTCTTTGCGTAGCTTCAAGAGTTTCACAATAATGTGGACCCCAATTAATGTTTTCAACCTTGCAAAGATGAAATATGAAGAATGCAGTATGCAATCGAAACCACCTACTTCTCCTGAATACCTATATAAGTGAATTGGACATTCATTCCAATGATGTCGACGTTTCGCTAGAAACTGTGGAAACACTAAATAAGTCGGAAGATTTCGTGGACTGTGGTTAGAACAGTGACTGTTGTGTTAATTAAAGTCCAGAACCAAAATACAGTACCTTCCTAGGCCAGATGAAACGTTAGAGTAATAGCTGAGAGTGACAAAAGAAGGCAGTAAATTTTTTGGTTAAACAAAGGAGGGAGAAGACGCTTACACTTAAGCAGTACGCAAAGCCGGTTTCGTTTCGTAAAATCTAGACTTGAATTCTATAAATGGAAGAAAGGTTTCCATGAACTATGAAATATGCACCAAAATGAAACTCGCAAAAACTTGCAAGGAAAACTATTCTAAATATTTAGAAATTCTTGTGAGAGTCAACGCAATGTTATTGAGCGAGATCTATGAGAATGGGCCCTCTGAATTGAAAATGAGATGAACATTACTGATTATCAGGCTTCTTTAATCTAGTTAAACAGATTCTGGAAATTATACGGAAAATATGTCACGAAATTACGAGTTTACTTAGAGTAAACATCTAGAGAAGATGAGATTTTCGCTCTGCAGCGGAGTGTGCGCTGATATGAAACTTCCTGGCAGATTAAAACTGTGTGCCGGTCCGAGACTCGAACTCGGGACCTTTGCCTTTCGCGGGCAAGTGCTCTACCAACTGAGCTACCCAAGCACGAGTCACGACCCGTCCGTAGGAGATGAAGTACTGGCGGAATTAAAGCTGTGAGGACGGGTCGTGAGTCGTGCTTGGGTAGCTCAGTTGGTATAGCACTTGCCCGCGATGGGCAAAGGTCCCGAGTTCGAGTTTCGGTCCCGCACACAGTTTCAATCTGCCAGGAAGTTTCATCTAGAAAAGATGTCGTGAAGAGGTAATACTATAGAAAAATTCGTGGTTGGTGTGAAGAGGAAGCTTGTTGTTAGCCTCTAAAATGTCGCGTTTGAAGCCGATCGGTCAGGTTTCGTTCAAGAATTAAATGAAAGCTGCACCTTATCATTTTAAGCGAAAAAAGACAGAATCACGTTGCAGTCAATGAATGCTATGACACATTTGTATAAAACAATGTCAGTGATAAGTATCACTGGGTTACTGTTTCCGAAGCTTTATCTCTGTCTTCAGGAACATCAAGGCGAATTAGGACAAAAAAATTAAGACAAAGGACTATCTACTTGCAAAAGTCTTGAAATCGACGTTGCAAAATCTGGAAAAATGGGAAAGAATAATTTTCAGTGTTACATACGAAGCTTAATCTTACCGTTTGCAGAAAATAATTCATTGCTTTTGATGGACTCTTGTCCTGGACAAAAGGAAACCACAGTCTTTAGGATGATGACGAAATATAATTCGGCCGAGCTAATAGAGCGATTCAGCCACTCAATAAAAAAAAAGCTTTCAACAGTGTTAAGCATTTTTCAGATAATTGACGGACAATATAACTTCAGACAGATATTCATCATTTCAGATTCATCAGCGGAACACTATTGCTAAACTTCAGTTACCTCTGCATTGTCAATTTGCATCGTCACACTTCGTGAATTTGATCACGTCTGCCTGGAACGCTGCACAGTATTTAGAACAACGGTCACAACCGTTTCTTACTACATTCCCGTTCTATCTCAATAAAACACCAGTAATTACTGCGAAGTGCTGAAATGTATTAATTTTTCTTTTATCAGGTGTGCCTAGTGTATGAAAAATATTTGTTTTTGTCATCAATAGATACTTCGCGTTTTTGTGACAACTACAGAGAATGAACAACAAACTGTTTCATTGCTAGCAAATACAGAATATTCACACTGCTACAGAAACCGTTATAAAATGTTTGATATCAAGAAAATGGCTCTGGGCTGTATGGGACTTAACTTCAGAGGTCATCAGTCCCCTAGAACTTAGAACTACTTAAACCTAACTAACCCAAGGACATCACACACATCCATGCCCGAGGCAGGATTCGGACCTGTGACCGTAGCGGTCGTGCGGTTCCAGACTGTAGTGCCTAGAACCGCTCGGCCACCCCGGCTGGCGTTTGATATCAACAAATTAATGTTCAAACTGTCAATTGTATGACAATCATACCTCTGCAACAGTTCGACTATCGATATAAACTTCAAGTTATTAAAAAAACTAATGATCTGAGACATTTTTGGTATTGTTTGAGTGCTTAAGTTAACTTGCGTGCCCTTTGTGCCTCACAGTGCGTCCTGTTGTCTTGGCTGCTTCTGCTTATTCGCCGGTTCGTGCACTGGGCAGGAATGGCTGTAGAGAGCGAGGTTGTAAGGGTTTTTTTTTTTTTTTTAGTATGACAAAATGAGAAACTTTAATATTTTTAAAAGTACTTTCAGTGCGCCTTAGGAGCTAAATTTTTTGGCATTGCATTTCCTTAGCTGTATTCCGCCTGCATGAAAAATTTTAGGGTCGGTTTCGGCATGTCGGATTAAACCATTCCCCTGTCGAATGCTTCGAGGCGGTATCCAGGGGTATCTGTGATGCAGAACATCACAGTCTACGCCAGCCGTAAACTTGGAGACGAAGATCAAATGAAGCAAAGAGACAAATTCTATTGACTTCGATTCCTTTTATGTTAGCAGAAGAGCTAACACTGTGTTACGAGTGGAGGCCGAAATGCACGCGTTTTAGCTCACGCAGGCTGGCGTGAAGAGGGAAGAACTATACTGACGTGAGGTCTGGAACATGACAAGGAATGAGAATTCAGAAAGCGGACGTAATTAGTTTGACACTTAACTTTAATCCATTAATGATGAACGTCGCTCTTGACGGTACATGATTCACAATATTATCTGTTTAGGATACATTCTTGAAGTAATTATAGTAACTGAATATGGCGCCTTGCTAGGTCGTAGCAAATGACGTAGCTGAAGGCTACGCTAAACTGTCGTCTCTGCAAATGAGAGCGTATGTAGACAGTGAACCATCGCTGTTCCCGGGTTCGATTCCCGGCGGGGTCAGGGATTTTTTCTGCGTCGTGATGACTGGGTTTTCTATGCTGTCCTTAGGTTAGTTAGGTTTAAGTAGTTCTAAATTCTGGGGGACTGATGATCATAGATGTTAAGTCCCATAGTGCTCAGAGCCATTTGAACCATGACTAGCAAAGTCGGCTGTACAACTGGGGCGAGTGCTAGGGAGTCTCTCTAGACTAGACCTGCCGTGTGGCGGCGCTCGATCTGCAATCGCTGATAGTGGCGACACGCGGGTCCGACGTATAGTAACGGACCGCGGCCGATTTAAAGGCTACCACCTAGCAAGTGTGGTGTCTGGCGGTGACACCACAATTCCAATAGCTGCAGATGTCTGCCTGAGCTGGAGTTTGTGTGCAGACAATTTAGCGTCTTCGCATCATTGGGTTAACCTACTGCATGACTTCCTTCTTCTGGTGATCATGTCGCTGGTGGCTCATGGGCTCGAGCCCGGGCTAGGGCCTTCCGAGCTGCTGTTCATTTCTCCTCTGGGCCAACATTGTTATTGATTGCCGACCACTGTGGGCATCGGACCTTCGACATCGGACATGCTGGATACTACACTTTCAGTTACAGTGTGTTGTCGCTGGGGCCACGGAGCGATGGTAACCTTGCCGCATCAGTGGGAAGGCACTAGGCGTTAAGGCTGCACGGCAGCGCGAACGTCAGCAGCAGCTGTTAGTTTGCCTGCCAGCAGGCGAAACGCTAACACCAACTCGCCATGCGCTTACGGCATCCTACACTACGTGATCAAAAGTATCCGGACACCCCCAAAACATACGTTTTTCATTTTAAGCGCATTGTGCTGCCACCTACTGCCAGGTACTTCACATCAGCGACCTCAGTAGTCATTAGACGTCGTGAGAGAGCAGAAGGGGACGCTCCGTGGAACTCACGGACTTCGAACGTGGTCAGGTGACTGGGTGGCACTTTTATCATACGTCTGTACGTGAGATTTCCACACTACTAATCATTCCTAGATCCACTATTTCCGATGTGGTAATGAAGTGGAAACGTGAAGGGACACCTACAGCACAAAAGCCAACAGGCCGACCTCGTCTTTTGACTGACAGAGACCGTCGGCAATTGAAGAAGGTCGTAATGTGTAACAGGCAGACTCCAACCATCACACTGGAATTCCAAACTGCATCAGGATCCACTGCAAGTACTATGACAGTTAGGCGGGAGGTGAGAAAACTTGGATATCATGTTCGAGCGGCTGCTCATAAGCCACACATCACGCCGGTAAATGGCAAACGACGCCTCGCTGGATGTAAGGAGCGTAAACATTGGACGAAAGAACAGTACAAAAACGTTGTGTGGAGTGACGAATCACGGTACACAAAGTGGCGATTCGATGGCAGGGTGTGGATATGGCAAATGCCCGGTGAACGTCGTCTGCCAGCGTGTGTAGTGCCAACAGTAAAATTCGGAGGCGGTGGTGTTATGGTGTGGTCGTGTTTTTCATGGAGGGGGCTTGCACCCCTTGTTGTTCTACGTAGCACTATCACAGCACAGGCCTACATTAATGTTTTAAGCACCTTCTTGCTTCCCACTGTTGAAGAGCAATTCGGGGATGGCGATTGCATCTTTCAACACGATCGAGCACCTGCTCATAATGCACGGCCTGTGGCGGAGTGGTTACACGGCAATAACATTCCTGTAATGGACTGGCCTGCACAGAGTCCTGACCTGAATCCTATAGAACACCATGGGATGTTTCGGAACGCCGACTTCGTGCCAGGCTTTACCGAACGACATTGATACATTTCAGTGCAGCACTCGGAGAAGAATGGGCTGTCATTCCCCAAGAAACCTTCCAGCACCTGATTGAACGTATGCCTGCGAGAGCGGAAGCTATCATCAAGGCGAAGGGTGGGCCAACACCATATTGAATTCCAGCATTACCGATGGAGGGCGCTACGAACTTGTAAGTCACTTTCTGTCGCGTGTCCGGATGCTTTTGATCACATAGTGTATGTAACTGAGACTACTCTATCTTTGTAACTTTCATGAATAAAATGTTATTACAACCACGGATGGTACGTTGACGGTTGGTTGTATGAGTGCAGTCACCGCAACACCCACAGCCCATGTGCATGTGGGAAGACGGCTCTCCATCCTGGGTTGCTATCAGGATTACGTCCCGACCCCACAATGGTAAAATATATAATAAATTTTCCTCTAGGATAGTAGTTGCAAGTGGCTCATGAAACGAATCAGTCATGTTTTTTCGAATATAACTATGCTGCTTTTTAGTCCGAAAAACGTAGTTCTGTAACAGTGGTGACTGTGATAACTTGCAGAACCCTGGCGACTACCTATTCAGATAAAAAGGTTATCAGTATTTTTGAGAAACTGAACGAAGTTTGAGGTGAGTACGTTCAGACCCTTACTCTCTAAGAAGAAGGAACAAAAACAAGGTACAATACTTGGTGTGAATTTTTTCATTTTTGTTGAATCACTGAGGTGTAGAAAGAAAATCTTTGGGTGCGTTTGAATTCCAGACGTTCATTGTTAAAAACACACTGAGTTACAGTATTACACCGGAATTACAATCGATGGAGAGATTTACAGTAATTTCACTTGGCTTGTTAACCTATTATTCTTTCAGAGAAGCAGAATAAGTGACGATGTTTGAAATCGTGGCTTCGTGTAAAATTTTATTTCTTTTACCAAAACACAGAGGAGATTACAAAACAGCCCAACAATAACACGCTAATGCAGTTGCTGTTGCGGAGGCACCATGAAACAGAGCACTATTAAACGAACAACTAAGGACAAGATAGGTCGGTAACGTAAGAGAAAGCCCATTGTTATTAAAAAATAAACCTGTCATTTTTGTCACTTACGCTGATACAGACTCATACGAATTCTAACTTCACCAGCTGTCGATTACCCTTTAAAAGGTTACATTGTCCCATTGTAAAAATCTATGGTTACCTATATATCCTCACATACAAAAACAGGGCCGCAAGTCATCTAAGCTGCAGCGTAACGGCCCACATCACTCTAATTCAGAATTCAAAAGTCTTTGTTTTAATATTTGTGAGGTAAGTCCTTGTATAATCGTAAAAGAGGTTGACGTAAATGTTTCCTATGGATTCATTAGGCTGAATTTTTCAGTGGACAGCTGATATGAATTAAAGCAGCATTAAACTATGTTCCCAGGGCTGCCCAGACGAACACTTGTCACTTCAGTTGACAAAATCGTTAAGACCTTTAAAGGTTTGGTTAAGGAAATTTTGGCACTTTGAAGCTGTATTTCAATAGCTTCATAAGCATAAAGAAGAAACGAAGGAAGGGAGATTGTGTTTAACGCACCGTCGACATCGAGGTCATTAGAGTTGAGCACCCGATCGAATGGTGCCAAGGATGGGGGAAGGAAATCGGTCGTGCCCTTTCAAGGCAACCATCCCGGCGTTTTTCTGGAGCGATTTAAAAAATAAAATAAAAAAACACTCCGAAGGGTATACATTTGAGGCACTTATGGAAGCAACCACTGCCTCGAGAGGTGGCCACTAAGAGCAAAATGTTGGGATGGCTTGGGAGAGTGGCAAAGCAACATGTTCGGTGGTCAAGCGCCGGCGAACAAGAGAGTGTAGCGTCTTCACTCCGCCCATGCAGGCACCACGCGACTCCGTTGACCGTGGAGGGTGACCAAAGTCCACTAAAAGAGTCCCTTTTTTAGTGATCATTACTGTGAGAACCTTAACAGGTCGGCCCCATACTCTGAAGCCATGGGAGACTGTGGGTGGTCTGCCCAGCATCCAAGCTTGTAGCAAAGAATTACGAAATCTCAATATCTACATCTACATCTACATTTATAATCCGCAAGCCACCCAACGGTGTGTGGCGGAGGGCACTTTACGTGCCACTGTCATTACCTCCCTTTCCTGTTCCAGTCGCGTATGGTTCGCGGGAAGGACGACTGCCGGAAAGCCTCCGTGCGCGTTCGAATCTCTCTAATTTTACATTCGTAATCTCCTCGGGAGGTATAAGTAGGGGGAAGCAATATATTCGATACCTCACCCAGAAACGCACCATCTCGAAACCTGGACAGCAAGCTACACCGCGATGCAGAGCGCCTCTCTTGCAGAGTCTGCCGCTTGAGTTTGCTAAACATCTCCGTAACGCTATCACGCTTACCAAATAACCCTGTGACGAAACGCGCCGCTCTTCTTTGGATCTTCTCTATCTCCTCTGTCAAGCTGACCTGGTACGGATCCCACACTGATGAGCAATACTCAAGTATAGGTCGAACGAGTGTTTTGTAAGCCACCTCCTTTGATGATGGACTACACTTTCTAAGGACTCTCCCAATGAATCTCAACCTGGCACCCGCCTTACCAACAATAAATTTTATATAATTCCACTTCCAATCGTTCCGTACGCATACTCCCAGATATTTTACAGAAGTAACTGCTACCAGTGTCTCTTCCGCTATCATTTAATCATTCAATAAAGAATCCTTCTTCCTATGTATTCGCAATACATTACATTTGTCTATGTTAAGGGTCAGTTGCCACTCCCTGCACCAAGTGCCTAACCGCTGCAGATATTCCTGCATTTCGGTGCAATTTTCTAATGCTGCAACTTCTCTTTATACTACAGCATCGTCCGCGAAAAACGGCATGGAACTTCCGACACTATCTACTAGGTCATTTATATATATTGTGAAAAGCAATGGTCCCATAACACTCCCCTGTGGCACGCAAGAGGTTACTTTAACGTCTGTAGACGTCTCTCCATTGAGAACAATATGCTGTGTTTTTGTTTATCAGGCGACAGTGCGGAACTGTATCGAACGCCTTCCGGAAGTCAAGGAAAGAGCCTGTATCTAATATTTTCTGGGTCTCATGAACAAATAAAGCGAGTTTAAGAAAAAAATTACTGTCTCTACCCTCACCGAGCGGGTGGCCCCTGCACACTCTTTCCCCGAGTATCAATGTTTAACAAAGTTTAATGACTGAATATTATGGCTTCCTTGCACAGACAGTGTGGGAACAGGGCGTTGTGAACTAACAGGGTGGGGGTATCATTATTATTATCTCATTAAAATTAAATAGCGGGTGTATTGTATAGCTTCATACATTTGACACAATGTTTTGAGAAAAGTCGACGGTAATGGTTACAATCGGTTTATTTTTGTTACATCTTTTGGGTCTCCTTGCCTTGTCTTTTCTTTCGATTACAAAACTTTGGCCTTGCCACGTCTTACCTCAAACGCTCAGATGGTTGATCTGGTCGACGGCTAGCTAGTGCTAGCGGCAGCGGGTAGAGCATTGCGTGTAGGGGCGATGCTGCACAGCTGCAGTGGACACAGCTGCGAGGTAGGCCTCTGTGTATGGCCGCAGGGCGTAGCCGAACTGCACAGTTGTCGTGGTGTATGCCCTGGATGGTGTCACGGCAAGAAAAGTCCCCAAAACTGCAGCACACCATCTGGTGACTAACACTAAGAGACCCAGGGGGAGCGTTTACAAAATGAAATGAGTTACATGTAATAGCCGTGCTTTCCCCTGAGGTTACATTACTTCCACCAGTGACGGAAGAAAACTAGTAGTAATTAAGTTGTAAACTAGTCTTTTCTTTGCTACTGACAATATGAACCTAATTTTTTTCCACTGGGTACAAAGGTGCCAACGGCCTATCCGCAGTGGTAACACCGGTTCCCGTCAGATGACCGAAGTTAGGCGCTGTCGGGCTGGGCTAGCGCTTGGATGGATGACCATCCGGTCTGCCGAGAGCTGTTGGCTGGCGGGGTGCACTCAGCCTTTGTGAGGCAAACTCAGGACCTACTTGATTGAAAAGTAGCGGCTCCGGTCTCGTAAACTGACGTACGACCGGGAGAGGGGGTGTGCTGATCACATGCCCCTCCATATCCACATCCAGTGACTCCTGTGTGCTGAGGGTAACACGGCGGCCGTCGGTACCGTTGGGCCTTCCAAGGCCTATTCTGACGTACTTTAGAGTTTAGTTTTAGGTACAACGGTACTGATATAAAACTAAGTGTCCCATTTTAAAAACACTTCACATTAATAATCTCATACCTATCCATGCGTATGTAACGGGGTGGGGTGGGGGGGGGGGGGGACTCCAAGCTTTACTAGCTGTTGCCTCGTGGCGGGCACTCGCACTCGGGTATTAATAGGTTCAGGCAGTTTGCAGACGCATTCACGATAATCTCTTCTGTATAAAAACCGCGCAACAACACCGAGCAGAACTAGGGCCAGTGGAGTGGAAATGCTGCTAGGCAATGTCACAGTTAACATATGTTCCTGCCAGTGCCAAACCGCGTGTTGAAGACGTAGTATCAATGTGTGATAGTCAAATAAAAATGATTCTCCCGAAACCTATTCTGTGTGGGCAAACAATAAGACACAAGGATTACTTATAAATTAGAAACGACTTACCTTCTGTAAATATGGGATAAATCTCAATGAGTATTTCCTTAAAGTTATTCAAGTTTTGTATTAATTTCACCGGCCGGAGTGGTCGAACGGTTCTAGGCGCTTCAGTCTGGAACCGCGCAACCGCTACGGCCGCAGGTTCGAATCCTACCTCGGACATGGATGTTTGTGATGTCCTTAGGTTAGTTAGGTTTAAGTAGTTCTAAGTTCTAGGGGACTGATGACCTCAGATGTTAAGTCCCATAGTGCTCAGAGCCATTTGAGCCATTTGAGTATTAATTTCGTAGTTGTGGATATTTTTGGTTTACTACAGCGAATAAATCAAGTTTTTATATACAAAGCCCAAGGTAGCCTATATCATTTCAGGGTTAATAGTGTAGTTTTTTAGGTGATAATGTCCAATAATTATTATGCTAATGTGTTTCTGGGAAAACCGAATAAATGATACAAATTTAAATGGTAAAATGGTTGTATCGCCGTGTCCATCACCTGTTTCAGTGTAGCCCATACATGGGACGCAGTGAAACAAATTTAAGGTTGATTTAAAATTATAATTGCAGATAGAAAAATTTCTCTGCTTTGAAAGTTGTATTCTACAATGTGCTAACAGGTATTTGTTTATCCTATATATTACAATGTTACTGTAATAAATCAAAATGTATTTACAACTAAATATATATTATTTGTTTCGCTCCACCTCATGTTCCCCTACTGTTAGGAGAACTCGGAGCACAATGGGATAGTGGGCAATAACGGGATTGTGTTGTTTTCTAAATTTGAGACTGCTGTGACCTATTATAGTGACATGTAGTTATGTCTCTGAATGGAAGGAAAGGTGCTAGAGCCATTTTGACTTTATCTGGAAAGCTATTTGTAAGCGAACGGTTGTCCTTCACGATTTCAATTACTTTTTTATAACTTTTGGTGAATTTTAACGCAAGATAAGCTATTAAATGTTAATTGTAGCCTCCTAAATGAAATGTAATCTTAAAGTGCATGCCATTCACTGTGTGTTAGTTGCATAATATGTTTCAGTTAGTGAGTTATATGCTCCATAACAGCTTCTAACCTGAAAAGCGCTTTTGGGACGTAACGGGACAGGTCAGACTGGGGTAATTTCCCGTTCTGCTCAGTTATTTTTTTGATATTAGTAGATTTCAAATTATTTCTTTCTGTTTTCCTCTTAGCTTGTCCAGATAGTGTGAACTTAAATTGGAAAGACTAATATTAAATCAGTGGAAATTGCAGTTCCGTTCGTTTTATCTTCTGAAATTGGAGTTTTAGAAGCATCCAAGGGGTTTAACATACCCAAATTAACTTTCGAGTGATGCTTTCGTAAACCTAAGAATGTTATCAACTAGAGAGTTGACAAATCAAGCGTAAAATTTAAAAATGTGTTCACAGCAGAACACGAATACGATCTGATAGCATAACTGTAGTCAATAGAGAGCAGACTCTTGTGTCCAACGGTGAAACATATCATATTGACATCATTAACCAAACGACTAGCAGATAGTATTCGCTTACCACACAGATTGGACAAAGAAACTTGTCTAGCTGGGCAGGATTGGGATATATGAGTTAGTACGATGGAGCTTAAATTGTCTATCTGCAAGATAGAAAGTACACCTGGTGCGTGAGTGGTGGTATTCAATAAAGTAACAGGAAAAGTAATAGTAACCTGGACATTTTTAAAAATGGCATTACAATGTTTTCTTACTGTTAACTATTTATTGAAGATTCCATTTTCCTAATAATAAGCTGTTCATTAAAAAACTTAATGTCTTAGTTTTAAGGTGATATTCCTAAGTATTTCAACATCCATGCAATAATTTCAAAACAAAACTGCCTTGTGTCAGTCTGATCCATGGGTGGAGCAGAATTGGAAACACGCAAACATTTCTTTGCAAAATGTGAAAAAGTACATAACATAGAGTTTTAAGTGATTTTCAAGTAGGGAATGTTAGGGTACACTACAACGTTATTTTTATACCTCTAAGAAGTGTTCCTTTACAATTCAAAAATTGTTAAACGTTAAGTATCCCATTCCGCCCCCTGTTCCCCTATATTTCATAATTTCTTTGAATTCACAAATGTCATGTTCTTATAAAAACTGATGTTTACTAGAAATCTCTTGTAGGCATCACTCACACACTTTTGCTAAAATTTCCACAATCTAGCCCAAAAGGCATTTTGTCCTTCCCAGTAGAATCTTTCAGTGCCTTAACTTCTTCAGTACCGAGCCATACTTAAGGGTCATATAGATTTAAATTCTGTAACTTCTCGTTCTTTCTTAGAAACGAACATTTGATAAAACTGACCGCAATAATTATGATAAATCTATTACTCTCTGCATATTTTTCTTGCACAGAAACTTCCTGTGACTGAAGCGTCGCATTGAACTGATTAATGAGTGCAAGTACGTGGTTTAAAAAAAATGAAGAGAAGCCTTTCTGTAGGGATTTTGAAGTTCAGAAAATATATTTTTCCTTACAACATTCGTATCCTCGAATGCCGGTACCCTAAATACCTCAACAAGAACGTCCCAGTGTTGCCGTGCATGTTTAACACAGTTCGAACGTGCTACATACCTTGGGCCTTAATTTTTTGATTGAGGAGAACGCACGGACTTCTGAAAATCTTCTAATATATTCTGGCGCTTTGGAGGCGAGAAAAAGCTGTAAATATTCGACATTGCTATGAATTTCTTGTGAAGCAGTTATGGCAACCAAATTAACTGAGTGGCAAAAACAACCGTTGACAGTTATGTCGAAGTCTTCGCTTATTGATTCTTACCTAAAATGACGTGTGCATTATAAGCACAAAACCCAACATCATCAACAGATAACTTCAACCTCTCTATACAGTTTTTGAAAAGGTTGTACAGACCTTCGTCTCCACCTATGGGAATGACATCAAAAAGTTGTTTTGACTTCAGAATTGTCTATGTATCTCACTAAGATTCTCACTAACCTGATATTCCTGATATCTAAACTCTCATCTACAAGGATGGTAAATGCGTTGTTTCTTAGACCGTTACTTAACTCGTCCCTAATATTTGCTGAGAGTGCATTCTTAACAATGCTTGTGCATTTTGAGCGACTCTGAATGGTATAATACATGAGAAAATAGATCCCTATACACCTCATCAGAATGGCCAAATTGAACCAGAAAGCAGGCCCATTGCTGTGTGTGCACGCACTATGTTATTAAGTACTGACTTGTCTCACGAATTGTGGGCAGAGGCAGCAAATTGTGTTGCATATATCTTAAATCGCTGAACATATAAGGCAAACGACAATGTTACGGCATATGAAAAATGGTTTGGAAAACCTCCTTCGTTAGGACACATGAGGAAGTTTGGATCAGCACCATACGTACTCATTCCTGATAAATTTAGATCAAAGTGGGATAGTAAATCAAAGAAATTGATCATGGTTGGCTGTGATGGGTATATACCAATTATCGCCTCTACGATCCTGAGTCAAAGAAAATTACAATCTCCTGCAATGTCTTTTTCGGTGAAGAACAAACCCATAGCTTAAACATAGAACAAAGATATACTGAATTTTACCTGGGAGACCATGCTGCAGAAGACGTTCAAGAGGGATTTGGAGAGGATGATACTGGTGAACAAACGAAAAAAAATCCACAATATTTTCGAGAGGAATCCGAAGGGGATGCACCTGCTCGTTTTCGGGACGAAGATATAGCTTGTTCTGCCATTATCTATGAACCTCAAACTTTTGAAGATGCAATGGCATCAGAAGAGTCATCAAAGTGGAAACAAGCAATGGAAGAGGAAATGATATCCTTGAAGGATAAAACTTGGGATCTAGTACCATTACCACACAACTACAAGGCAGTTGGATGTAAGTGGGTTTATTGTGTGAAGCAGAATTCTGAGAGAAAAGTTAACTGCTTTAAAGATAGATTATGTGCAAAAGGTTGGTATTGGAACAACACCGATTTTATTCCAAAGTATCGTTATCCAAGATGGCGGCGATGACGTCATCCAAGATGGTGGATTTTAGCGGGAAGTTTTAATTCTAGCGGGAAAGTGCCACGCCCCCCCCCTCCCCTCGCTCAGAAAAATGGCACGAATTTCAAATTCCAATTTGATAATGCGTCACACCTAGGAAAATGCGGGAAAAATGGACTTGTCTTTATTATTTAACCAGTTGCAAGCACGTGTGTTCGTCACTGGGTCTGGACTCCAACTGACTTAGTTCATATCATGGCCACCACAGAGCGCCACTGTGATGTCATCCAAGATGGTGGATTTTTGCGAGAAGATACGGCCTACCTCCACTAACCTAACCCCCCCCCCCCCCCCCCGGATATGGTGGGAAGTTCAAATTCGAGTACGATAATGGCGAGAAAAAGGGACTTGTCTTTATGATTTAACCAGTTTCAAGCAGATGTGATCGCCACTGAGTCTGGACTGCAACTGGCTTAGTTCATATCCGTGCCATCAGAGGACACCACCGTGACGCGGTGCGAGAGAGAAAGCTGACGATCCTCAGTCATCTCTTGACATCACAGACCCGCGAACGGCCGAGCGCTCCCTCCATACACGCTCTGGACATAGTCTTTCGTAAATATTCTAACACTCACATCCCGCATCTAACGTATGAATTGCCCAAGTACTTAATTCCATTTAAATTTTAATGTACCACTTCGATATTCAATGAACAACTGACAAGTTTCACATTTTCCCACTAGGGGCGCGGTGTTCCTTCATGACCTAGCCCCCCTCCCCCCCCCCCCCCCCCTAGAATGCTGCACTCTTATTGGCCACGTGATTTGACTTCATATAGGTACGAAAAGATGTTCACTATACTTTCAACTACCAAGTTTCAACTACTTTTCAAGGTCCAGACCGCCACCTCTTCCTAGGAACTGCCGCCGAGTTTGAATTCTGGCAGTAAAGAAACGTCAGTTGCGCTTTCGCCATCAACCTAAGAAAATTGTTGCAAACGAAGCTCACCACCACTAACTCAAGCCTCCAGAGTGCAACCTCTTCGTAGGGGTTGCTGGTAAAAGGACTCAGCCTGCACTAGGCTGATGGAGAGAGGAAGGAATGTACTTTATTTATTTGGAAGCAATTTATTTAGTGGTGGAGTATATGTATCACGGAACACACGCTCAGACATGCCCCACATCAATCAGAACAGCAAACTACTCCTACATAACGCATCTATAACGCTCTACACACACACACACACTTGCTAATTGTAAACCGTCAAAAATAACACATTGCACAACCTGCAGACATGTGAGCCACTAGTAAATAATGAAAAGCATTTACGTCCAGATAGCCAAACAATTCGTAAATTGTCAAAATAATGATCCATCTAAATGACTCTGCTTGCTAATCGTCAACTGTCGAAATCATACACAAGCTTTTTTTAAAGAATTAGAGGCAGCAGTACCACCACCAAGTGTATTCGCCACTGATTCGATAGCCCAACTGACTTAGTTCATATCCATGCCACTAGAGGACGCTGTAGTGACGTCAGGTGATGACGCAAGTAGCGTGGTCTAAGATGGCGCCACCTAGTGGGTTCACCACGAGCTCCAGACCCCAACTGTCTTAGTACATTTCGTCGCCGCCAGAGGACGCCTCCGTAACACCAGCTGATGACACAAGTACACTTATCCATGATGGCATGTTCTCCACGAGGTCTGATACTCAGTACCACCAGCAGAGGAGGCTGTCGTCCTTTTCGTGATGTAAACCAAGATGGTGTGGGAAAATGGTGACAAAAAGACTCAGCCTGCTCTGGGCTGCTGGGGAGAGTAAGTACGGAGTGCACTCTATTTATTTTCAAACAACTTCTTTAACAATAGAGTATATGCATCACACTGATATAAAAGATCCAACCTGATGTGCTTGGGGCCATGTTGCACAGCCCACAGACACGCAACCAACTCGTAATTTCAGTACACAATAACAAACTGCTCCTAAATAATTTTTCACACTGATGTGTACACACCCTCAGTACTCGTAAACTGTCCAAATAGCGCATAGCAGGGCCTACAGAGCCACTCGCGAAATAATGCAATCAACGCGCACAAGCACAGCCCACCACCCCTTGTCCAGTAGAGTACACAGGAGGTAGCGATAAGTGATGCATCAGTCAGATGTCAAACTGCGCACAGCCCGTGCTCGGCTTCTGCAAGCATGAGGTGGCGGCACCCTCATTCATACGTAACACCTGAGAAATTTCTATCCGCTAGACACCGATGATGACGCGATTGCACGTATAGTCGACGCTGACGTCAGCTGTCAAAGCACTCACAGACCTCCATTTAGGGCCGCACGCCACAACACATGCGAAGTGAGGCAGCTGCAGTTCGGGTCTCGCGCACTCCGTCACAGTCCCCGAGCTGGCGTCGTCGAACACCGTTGAAAGTTGCATCGCTCTACACAGTCACCATTATACTGTCATAGCATTCCAAAGCACCTTCACGCCAGTGTCATATTCGAGGCATCTCCAGCCGCCACTTGTGTTTACCATTGAAGGCAGAAATCCACAGAGCGTGTTGACACACATGTTCAACCGCACGTACCTGCCTCAGCTTGACTGACACATCGCCATCTGAAACATTCTCAATGTCATTCTTACATCACATGGCTTTGTGGAAAAAAAAAATCAGCTAACTCCAGCTCTCCGTAATTTTATAGTGCCTCAGACATACACTCCTGGAAATTGAAATAAGAACACCGTGAATTCATTGTCCCAGGAAGGGGAAACTTTATTGACACATTCCTGGGATCAGATACATCACATGATCACACTGACAGAACTACAGGCACATAGACACAGACAACAGAGCATGCACAATGTCGGCACTAGTACAGTGTATATCCACCTTTCGCAGCAATGCAGGCTGCTATTCTCCCATGGAGACGATCGTAGAGATGCTGGATGTAGTCCTGTGGAACGGCTTGCCATGCCATTTCCACCTGGAGCCTCAGTTGGACCAGCGTTCGTGCTGGACGTGCAGACCGCGTGAGACGACGCTTCATCCAGTCCCAAACATGCTCAATGGGGGACAGATCCGGAGATCTTGCTCGCCAGGGTAGTTGACTTACACCTTCTAGAGCACGTTGGGTGGCACGGGATACATGCGGACGTGCATTGTCCTGTTGGAACAGCAAGTTCCCTTGCCGGTCTAGGAATGGTAGAACGATGGGTTCGATGACGGTTTGGATGTACCGTGCACTATTCAGTGTCCCCTCGACGATCACCAGTGGTGTACAGCCAGTGTAGGAGATCGCTCCCCACACCATGATGCCGGGTGTTGGCCCTGTGTGCCTCGGTCGTATGCAGTCCTGATTGTGGCGTTCACCTGCACGGCGCCAAACACGCATACGACCATCATTGGCACCAAGGCAGAAGCGACTCTCATCGCTGAAGACGACACGTCTCCATTCGTCCCTCCATTCACGCCTGTCGCGACACCACTGGAGGCGGGCTGCACGATGTTGGGGCGTGAGCGGAAGACGGCCTAACGGTGTGCGGGACCGTAGCCCAGCTTCATGGAGACGGTTGCGAATGGTCCTCGCCGATACCCCAGGAGCAACAGTGTCCCTAATTTGCTGGGAAGTGGCGGTGCGGTCCCCTACGGCACTGCGTAGGATCCTACGGTCTTGGCGTGCATCCGTGCGTCGCTGCGGTCCGGTCCCAGGTCGACGGGCACGTGCACCTTCCGCCGACCACTGGCGACAACATCGATGTACTGTGGAGACCTCACGCCCCACGTGTTGAGCAATTTGGCGGTACGTCCACCCGGCCTCCCGCATGCCCACTCTACGCCCTCGCCCAAAGTCCGTCAACTACACATACGGTTCACGTCCACGCTGTCGCGGCATGCTACCAGTGTTAAAGACTGCGATGGAGCTCCGTATGCCACGGCAAACTGGCTGACACTGACGGCGGCGGTGCACAAATGCTGCGCAGCTAGCGCCATTCGACGGCCAACACCGCGGTTCCTGGTGTGTCCGCTGTGCCGTGCGTGTGATCATTGCTTGTACAGCCCTCTCGCAGTGTCCGGAGCAAGTATGGTGGGTCTGACACACCGGTGTCAATGTGTTCTTTTTTCCATTTCGAGGAGTGTAGTTAACGCTCGCTTTCTTGCTGTCTCAGCTTGCATGCGCCAAAGTTCCTGCCCTAACAGAACCTGTTTACCAAAATATCGCCGAATCCAGTCTTCCTCCTGGACATAACGTGATAGCCTTCCTGCTCTCAACATACGCAAATGTTCTCACCGCTCCTATATCCCACCACAATCAATCGAGCATTTTCTTTCTAAGGCTTTCTGTCGTTATTTTGCAAAGATTGCTAAATTGCAATAACAGTTCCCTCAATCTATACACCCCCAACCTGTTCTTTCTTTCTACAGACGCTACACTCAGTGGTAATACACTATTATACACCGAAACTAAACATCGCAAAATTGTCTACAGGTCATCAAATACATACGATACTTGCAAGAATATTGGAGCGTCAAACCGATCTCCAACCGGGGAATATATCACCGAGTACTGTCTCGATCTAGTAAACATGCAATTCATATCCCCCACCATACCAAATCATTCCCTATACATCAGCGAACCGAAGTCACTCTCTCAGAACTGATGTGCAAAGACAGGTTCGTTTCACCCCGTCACAAACGCGTTACTGTTTCCGCTTTCCTGCTCGCATTTCTACAGACATCTCCATACTCCTCGATTAAAAGAACAACCATATTTTCGTCATAATATTATACAATTTTCGCCGTACTTCTCGATATCAAGCACACAGCAGTAGCCTCCCGATCACTAACACGACATAAAGCACTAGATATAGACTGTAAATTATTTCTCCACAAACACCAAACTTTAGCGAGGTGCAGCATGCTGTAAACCATTGACTAACTAGAAAAAAATGCAGTAAACTTATATTTGCACTCTCTAATACCGAAGTCGGTGATGTAACAGATCCAGATGATCAATATTATTTACAAACCAACTACGGTCTGTCCCGCGTCTAGACAACAGGCAAACGTGTGTCCAACACACCACAACCGATATTCCCTCAACTAAATAAAGGCACCAAATCTACAGAAGCAGTCGACCGAACAATTTACATGGGAGGGAATAACGCTCCACCGCAAACGCACCATCTTCTCAAAGTTACACCCGATCACCAAAGCTGCCCGTTACACACTAAGTATTAGTTCGCTATTCGGTCGTCTAGAAGCTGAGTTACCACAACAGGACCGTGTTTTGAGCATTCGGTGGAAATGTGTGCGATGTGGTGTGTACCTAAGCTAGGTACAAGTACTACAGATCCCCAACATCTTATCTTCGTTATTCTATACCCACCCGAACATAGAAAAATTACGAACTATAAAAGCTCATCTTATTTACAAGTCCTACACTTCAACAGGCCTCTGCATTCGGAAGACTGCTGCCATTAACATAGGAACGCGAATCAATACCATCACAGACTTCGCATACACGAACACATTCTACAAAACCCCTCACTTACAGTTAAATCTTACGATCGCGGTATGAACTAAACGGTATTCGGCAATGAGCGAAGTATTGGAAATACACTCTGTTGAACGTTGTGGCTCTGGAAATACCTGTACTTTCCTTACCACTAGATATAGTCTTCCCTTCGCTATCACAGTACTCCAAGTCAAATCCATACCCTCCCTACAACAGTACATAGACATTTCCTTTACACAAACAGATATACTTTATAAACCTGATGCTCAAATGCGAACATATTACACACGCAGTACTAATACTAAGTATAATATTACCTCCTCAATAACTAGATGCATACGATACCAAATAATACCGACCGAAAATCAACGATGGGTGTGCATGTCTTATGTTCTTCCTGCGAGTCATACCACCGTTCATAGACGTAATCGAGCACGTGTTAAAGAAAAAAATCTCGATCCCAACAACTACTGCATGTTACTCTCACAAGCACTTGTCGTACTACAGGTGCACATCCATGTTAAAACATTTAATCGCTTTACGAATCGAGGTTCGACATTACCTCTGAATGAGGTGGTGTTTTCCGGACAAATACCCTGTCAGTGATCGTAGAAACGTGTATTAAGAGCCAACGACGCAACCTCGTGATAAACTCAATGAAGTTTGAAAGACATTCAGCTAAGGAACGTCGTATGCAAAGGCTATTTGCGACTCCATCACACCGCACGCAACTGCATAATTAATTAGTTTTTGCAACGCATTCTGTCTCGAGACCATATCAGACATTCCGCGATATATCTGCTGAGTTGTAGGCGATGACAGACAGCAGTAGTAGATGATGTGCTGATTGAGGTCCTAAGAAGAAAAATATGCACCAACTTCTCAGATTTCTAGCCTTACGCAATATATTAGAAATTACATCCATTCAAACACATACTTGCATAGGCTCACACCCACAAGTAAATCATATTTCACGCACTCTCATGTCTCTAAACGAGTCACCTTCCTCGAATCTGTCTGCTACAGTAAAATTACAACCTCCTTTTAATCACATTCTATACATCCTCCAGTCGCACCCATTTCTACACCTTTTCACAAGTGCTAGTTCCAATTTAAGTCGGAGAAAGACATAGCAAACACCTTCTGCAACCCGTGTAGAAACAGATCGAGCTGAGTTACCACAACAGGACCGTGTTTTGAGCATTCGGTGGAAATGCGTGCGATGTGGTGTGTACCCAAGCTAGATACAAGTACTACAGATCCCCAACATCTTATCTTCGTTATTCTATACCCACCCGAACATAGAAAAATTACGAACTATAAAAGCTCATCCTATTTACAAGTCATCTAGGTGTCGTAATTTTGAAAATTACTATAGTTTTTCAAATAACGTAACAGTGAATTGAATATTGTTTTGTGCTTTCGGATGGAGATTTGGGAGGGTTTGCATTCAGCCAAAGCAGGATAAATTAAGCTGCATTTTCATCGAGTTTTGTGTTTCGCCGCTACACTGTAAAGGTCAAAAAACTCCGCTATGAGTTGTGGGAATCCGCTACGGTCGCCAACACCGTCCTGCCTATTGAATGAAGAAAAGTACCACGTGAGTTAAACATAGATCATTTTGATAAGGCAATAGCATGAAATAAATCCATTTTTCGCTTTTGCAACAATGGCGACTTAGTTTGGTGAGCTTTCGGAACTGATGCGTTTTGATGAAAGATGTACAGCTTTTTGTAGGCTACTAATATTACAAAAAAAGACTCTGCAATCATAATTAGCTACAAAATTTTTCGTAAGATAACTGTTGATTAGAAACCATGTTCCGAGGGCGACTTCATTAAGGAATGTATTTTAACAGCGGCGGAGAATTTTGCCCACAACTGTTTCCCAACATTTGCAGTCTTATGCTACCCAGGTCGCCACCAGACTCGCCGATGATAGTCATCCGGGTTAGTGCGGAACTACGATTGACTGCTGAACACAATGCGGTGCCATTCATGAGCAATCTATGCTTCTCGGTCAGGGCACCACTCCAAACGCAGCCACCTGCGTCCTGGTGTTAACAGCAGTTAGCATCTGAGAGAGTAAGTCCATCATACTCCGACTAATGGTGCAGGACGGCATACTGTTGCAGGGAGTACCTTTCTCGTTCTCACATGTCACGAGAAGGTGTGAAAGGGTTACGATGTCCTTGGTGCACAATATGGCGATCCTCCCTTGTGATGGTCAGAAATGGTGTGTCGGAACCTTCACGATGAGTGGTGTTGCCTTCACGTTTTCTTGTAGTCCAGCATCAGGCCACTGTTTCATCCGTATACCCCGCAGATATGGCTAGCGCACGATTCGACTAGACGGTCAAATGAAGACTCACACTAAGACTCCCTTCAAACTGTCAGGTGCTGATTACGCTTTCTCACACGAGTACGTTGAATTTCTTGCCGCTCATAGAGATCACTCAACGTCTGACTGTTCATGCCCCTTATACTGTATATCCTACCAGGTGTGGCAACAACATTAAACGCAAAAAACGCTAATGCACTGCGGTGGTTCTTCTACCTGTCACAGAAAATTGCAACTCTAATAATTTACTTACCCAGTAATGGTTTGTGTGTGTCCAAAGTTACATTGACATCCGAGCATGTGTTCTGGGTGCATCCCTTTTCTTGTCAGGCAGTGTATTTAATAATGATGTTTACTTGCAATTGTTTCTGTTACTTTGTGATGATGATTAGCCACCCGGCCCAGGTTCCTACGGGTAGCGTTAAGCTTGTACAGCCAGACGACTAGACTGACGTAGTGTATTTAGTTTGAAGGCCACGAATAAAATTATTCAGAGAAAATAAATATCATAACTTTCATAAAACCACGCGATGTAAGCAGTGTGTGCCAGGAGAGTTGCCTGGAGGCATGAATTTTATGTGTTCCATATAGAATGGAATGTGTTTGGAGCGACATTCCATGGTAATGATTGGAGCACATTGTGATGCAAGTAATATGTTTCAAACCAATGTAAATATTGTCGTGCAATCACGAATATATGCGAGGATGATTGATTCAGTATGTATCGAAGGCTGGCTGAGGTGGCACAAATAAATGAAAAAAATAAAAAAAGACGCATGATGTACATGTCTACCTCGTGTTACAGCAGACCTCTTGTGAAGCTTAATACGCACTGTGATACATTGTTGAGAGTCATTTCCGCAATTCTTTGTCGTGCGCACTTTATGGCAGATTTCTTCGCCGTGTCACGCAAAGAATTTGTCACATCTATGTTTGATTCAAGGAAAGCCGGAAGCTGAGTCATCTGCTGCGGTGCTAAAGTAACGTAGTCTATATAAATGAAGCAAAGTTGCTGAAGTAATTTTTCGGAAAACGGTCAGTTTTAACGTAAAAAATTACAAACGGCATATTTCGGATTCGCATGGTTTTCGCTACGCAAACGAATGCAGGGATTCTGTTGATTAAAAATATTTTATTATCTGGACTTGTAAGGGTCACATTACATGATGAGGTAGTTGTCTTTTTGGTATTGGTCATATTTATTAGAATACTTGAAGACCGAGGAACTCACTGCCCGTTGTTCGAATGATTTGCGGTGAATTAGAATGCGAGCTGCGATTGCTAAAGTGAAGGAAGCATAAAATGGCTGTCTGAAATTATCATCACATTTCTAAATGCGTCACCTGTACAGATTGGTTTACCAGTCTTCTGCATAATTTGAAAGTGTCCATACAAATAATATCTTTCGTCACACGACGCAGAGAAACGTGTTTACATCTACGTTTGACTCAAGGAAAGCAGAAATGTGAACGGTGTGTCATATGCTGCTCTGCTGTGAAACCTTCTTTATACACTCCTGGAAATTGAAATAAGAACACCGTGAATTCATTGTCCCAGGAAGGGGAAACTTTATTGACACATTCCTGGGGTCAGATACATCACATGATCACACTGACAGAACCACAGGCACATAGACACAGGCAACAGAGCATCCACAATGTCGGCACTAGTACTGTGTATATCCACCTTTCGCAGCAATGCAGGCTGCTATTCTCCCGTGGAGACGATCGTAGAGATGCTGGATGTAGTCCTGTGGAACGGCTTGCCATGCCATTTCCACCTGGCGCCTCAGTTGGACCAGCGTTCGTGCTGGACGTGCAGACCGCGTGAGACGATGCTTCATCCAGTCCCAAACATGCTCAATGGGGGACAGATCCGGAGATCTTGCTGGCCAGGGTAGTTGACTTACACCTTCTAGAGCACGGTGGGTGGCACGGGATACATGCGGACGTGCATTGTCCTGTTGGAACAGCAAGTTCCCTTGCCGGTCTAGGAATGGTAGAACGATGGGTTCGATGACGGTTTGGATGTACCTCGACGATCACCAGTGGTGTACGGCCAGTGTAGGAGATCGCTCCCCACACCATGATGCCGGGTGTTGGCCCTGTGTGCCTCGGTCGTATGCAGTCCTGATTGTGGCGCTCACCTGCACGGCGCCAAACACGCATACGACCATCATTGGCACCAAGGCAGAAGCGACTCTCATCGCTGAAGACGACACGTCTCCATTCGTCCCTCCATTCACGCCTGTCGCGACACCACTGGAGGCGGGCTGCACGATGTTGGGGCGTGAGCGGAAGACGGCCTAACGGTGTGCGGGACCGTAGCCCAGCCTCATGGAGACGGTTGCGAATGGTCCTCGCCGATACCCCAGGAGCAACAGTGTCCCTAATTTGCTGGGAAGTGGCGGTACGGTCCCCTACGGCACTGCGTAGGATCCTACGGTCTTGGCGTGCATCCGTGCTTCGCTGCGGTCCGGTCCCAGGTCGACGGGCACGTGCACCTTCCGCCGACCACTGGCGACAACATCGATGTACTGTGGAGACCTCACGCCCCACGTGTTGAGCAATTCGGCGGTACGTCCACCCGGCCTCCCGCATGCCCACTATACGCCCTCGCTCAAAGTCCGTCAACTGCACATACGGTTCACGTCCACGCTGTCGCGGCATGCTACCAGTGTTAAAGACTGCGATGGAGCTCCGTATGCCACGGCAAACTGGCTGACACTGACGGCGGCGGTGCACAAATGCTGCGCAGCTAGCGCCATTCGACGGCCAACACCGCGGTTCCTGGTGTGTCCGCTGTGCCGTGCGTGTGATCATTGCTTGTACAGCCCTCTCGCAGTGTCCGGAGCAAGTATGGTGGGTCTGACACACCGGTGTCAATGTGTTCTTTTTTCCATTTCCAGGAGTGTATGAATGAAGCAAATCTACATCCCATGCTGCGTTTGAATTTATGCATAAAGAGTTGAATACCACAGGTTTTGGATTCACATGTCATTTTCACTATGCTGTTGTCCAGAAACGATTGCAATCACCTGGACTTCACTTGGGAGCCTTGCACATCCCTAACTAGTTTTCCAACTAGGAAGGGGGAGCTACCAGGTAACGTGAAATGTGAGTCACATTTAGTTTCTGGGAAATCTCTATATGATTGAGACGTGAATGTCAGGTTAAAAGGCAAAGTGATAAGAAGTGAGGCAGACAGATTCGATCCTACAAGCTTTCTGTTTGTAGCCACACACTATACATCCTTTTTTTCTTCTTGATTTTGTTTGTCATTGTTATTATCATTTGTTCTGGGCAGAAGTCACATGACACCCCTTCAAATCCACCGTTGAATATTTCATTCACTTCTTTTTAATGCAGACTTTGAGCTACCGTGCCAGGCCACCAGACTACCAAACCGTATATGAACTGTGTTACTTATCGCGACGTCTCAAGGAACAGCTCCTATCAAGAATTACGACGGCTGCTCGCTGGGCGGCAATGACGTCGCTTTCATAACTAAAATTTTATTCACCGTAATTCAGACTGTTTGTACGAAATATTTATAAATTAGTTGCAAACATCTTCCTCATGAATTAGTGTAATTATTAATGAAAACCGTATCAAAATGCCTGCACCAGTTACTGAGATTTGCCTGCACATACAGATGGACGCGAAAGGGTGATTTTAGTTTACACACACACACACACACACACACACACAAACACACAAACACACACACATGCACAGGTATATATAATCGGAGAGTACGGCGCCAAGTATCCGTAGTTTAAAATTTGTGCGTTGTCGATGTACACAACATTAGTAATTTTGGTTCCTACTGCCATCAGCTATCCAGGGTAAAAATTTCGTGACACAATTTTTCTCCATCCTATAAAACTACGGAAACTTGGCGCCGCGCACTCCGATTGGCAGGGGTATTGCCGTGTTGCTGGATGCTCTGGACAACACATGACCGCGAATACTTTGCCTGCCGGATATCACGATGTATCCAAGGCGGCCCGAACCCTCTGTGGTAGTGCGCCAGCCTTCTACTCCGGGGGCCTGGGAGCGAATCCTCCTGGGTCCCGACACATCTATTGTACACTATTGGCCATTAAAATTGCTACACCACGAAGAAGACGTGCTACAGACGCGAAATTTAACCGACAGGAAGAAGATGCTGTGATATGCAAATGATTAGCTTTTCACAAGGTTGGCGCCGGTGGCGACACCTACAACGTGCTGGCATGAGGAAAGTTTCCAACCGATTTCTCATACACCAACATCAGTTGACCGGCGTTGCCTGGTGAAACGTTGTTGTGATGCCTCGTGTAAGAAGGAGAAATGCGTATTATCACGTTTCCGACTTTGATAAAGGTCGGGTTGTAGTCTATCGCGATTGCAGTTTACCGTATCGCGACATTGCTGCTCGCGTTGGTCCAGAGCGAATGACAGTTAGCAGAATATGGAATCGGTGGGTTTAGGAGGGTAATACGGAACGCCGTGCTGGATCCCAACGGCCTCGTATCAGTATCAGTCGAGATGACAGGCATCTTATCCGCATGGCTGTAACGGATCGTGCAGCCACGTCTCGATCCCTGAGTCAACAGATTGGGACGTTTGCAAGACAACAACCATCTGCACGGATAGTTCGGCGACATTTGCAGCAGCATCGACTATCAGCTCGGAGACCATGGCTGCGGTTACCCTTGACGCTGCATCACAAACAGGAGCGCCTGCGATGGTGTACTCAACGACGCACCTGGGTGCACGAATGACAAAACGTCAATTTTTCGGATGAATCCAGGTTCTGTTTACAACATCATGATGGTCGCATCCGTGTTTGGCGACATCGCGGCGAACGCACATTTGGGGTACCAATGGTTACACGTCTCGGTCACCTCTTGTTCGCAGTGACGGCACTTTGAACAGTGGACATTACATTTCAATGTGTTACGACCCGTGGCTCTACCCTTCACTCGATCCCTTCTAAACCTTACATTTCAGCAGGATAATGCATGGCCGCATGTTGCAGGTCCTGTACGGGCCTTTCTGGATACAGGAAATGTTCGACTGCTGCCCTGGCCAGCACATTCTCCAGATCTCCCACCAATTGAAAACGTCTGGTCAATGGTGGCCGAGCAACTGGCTCGTCACAGTACGCCAGTCACTACTCTTGATGAACTGTGGTATCGTTTTGAAACTGCATTAGCAGCTGTACCTGTACACACCATCCAAGCTCTGTTTGACTCAATGCCCAGGCGCATCAAGGCCGTTATTACGGCCAGAGGTGGTTGTTCTGGGTACTGATTTCTCAGGATCTATGTATCCAAAGCCGGCCGCTGTGGCCGAGCGGTTCTAGACGCTTTAGTTTGGAACCGCGCGACCGCTGTGGTAGCAGGTTCGAATCCTGCCTCGGGCATGGATGTGTGTGATGTCCTTAGGTTAGTTGGGTTTAAGTAGTTCTAAGTTCTAGGGGACTGATGACCTCAGATGTTAACTCCCATAGTATTCAGAGCCATTTGAACCATCTTTTTATGTACCCAAATTGCGTGAAAATGTAATCACATGTCAGTTCTAGTATAATACGTTTGTCCAATGAATACCCGTTTATCATCTGCTTTTCTTCTTGGTGTAGCAATTTTAATGGCGAGTAGTGTAGTTTAGTGATAAGACGTACCGGGAAGAAACCCGTCTACAGCTGTTAGTTCGCGTACAGAGCGTCTTTTACAAATTGTGTCGGCTCTGAAGAGGGCCTTTTTGTAGCTGGGACATTGTTTACTTAAAGCAAGTGCTCGAACTGGCGACCCTCTGACGCGATACAAGCTTGGTAACTTCGAACGGTGTTTTGCCGAACTCTTTCAAAGGTTCCTGGCATTACCATGATGTGAGTGGCGCCATGTAAAATGTAATCCATTAATTCGTCTTCTTTTCTAGATGGTTTGCTTCCGGGTGGGTAAACTAGAACCTCAAAGAATCCTAACAGGAAAAAGTTCTGTAGCTTGAGGTGTGGTGATAGCGGGGGCCATGTTCTCCGACAACTCTGCCAATTACCCGGCCGTCGAAGAGTTCATTTAAGTACCCGCACACAACACGTCTGTTACGTTCGGGCGCCCCATCATGCTGCCACCACATGCGTAGCCGTATGTCCAGGGGAACATCTTCCAGCAGGCCGGGTATAGTTTCTTGCAAAAAATTAAGGTAATTTTCCTCAGTAAGTCGAGAAGGTAGGCGGACCAGCCCAATCAGATGGTCACCCACAATGCTTGCTCTTATGCTGAGCAAAAATCGTTCCTGGTGTCAGTGGACGTACGTGACGTGACGTAAGGCCCTTGCCCCGTAATGAACGTTGTGAGTGTTGTAAAGGCCATCCCGATGGAAGGTGCACTCGTCGGTAAACAACAGAATGGCGGGGATGTCGGGAGCTTGAGCAACACGTCGCAGAAAGCACCGGCAAAACTCTAGCCTGTGTTCATAGTGCACCACAGGATTTAGGTCTTGGTCAGGGTAGAAACTAAATGGATGGTGGCCGTCATCCCTCAAACCCTCCCACAGTAACCGATGAATGACCCCCATGTCGTGTCCAATCGTTCGAGTATTTGTCGTAGGTGCTTTATCGAAGCGCTCGAGAACAGTCTCTTCAAAAGCAGCATCCTGTCGTGTTCGAGGTCTTCGAGCATCACCATGATATCCCGCCAACGAAACTGTTTCACCAAGTCGCCGGTGAGTTGCTGTAAACGTTTGCGGGTGTGGGTGGCGTCTTGCTGGGTACCGTTCCTCAGAGAACCGTCGATCTTCATGCGCATTACTGTCAGCTAGTCCATAAACAAAACATATATCTCGTTGTTCTTCAAACGAATACTGTGCCGCCATGCCTATTGTATGACTAAATTGCACGCGACGTGTGTGTGCTCCGAAGCGAAGCTTATATGTGAATGCCTGTGACATGGGGTGGAGACAAACAGCAAGACCTATTCGACACGTTGTGGTAGTGGCACAGTGAGGGACGTTTGTATGTGTGAACCGACTGCTACAGAGTCCATTAATTCACAACATCTTCGGCGATAGAATGAACTTCCGCGCAGCGTGCGCCGCATGACATATTTGACGACACACGTGTGACTGCATTATGTGTCTTCAGGCAATGAGTGTTCATACTGTCAGAGCCAGTACATCAAGGAGCAAGGAACAATACCCATGGTCTACAGACCATTAGCGTGAACGCCCCTGCAGTACTGGCAACCTGTCTTTAAATGTTGTAGTGTAAATTATGTGTTCCCTTTGGGAATAACACTACACTCGTGGATCATCAATGCTGCCAAGAAGGAACCTCTGATTTTCCGGTAGAGGGGCTGCGGCGAGGGGTGCGAGATGGCCTTGACCCGCCACGTGTGGCGCTGCCGACCCAGCCCCCTCCCTGCTACGCCTCGCCGCGTGGGCGCGAGTGACACGTGGCTGACCCGTCCGGTAGCAGCAGACATTACCCTAGATTTCACTGCCCGTTTTGCACAGGAGCCGGTCAGAGCAGAGTTCGTTTATAACGCATATTCCTAATGTCCCGAGGCGAGTAAAATAATTTCCTGTGGTAGCTCATCATTTAGGTTTAGAACGCTAGGCATATTTTTTGATTTAACTAAGGCATTTGATTGTGCTGATCACAAAATATTGTTCCAGAAGTTGGACCATTACGGAATATGGGGAGTAACTCACAATTGGTTCACCTCTTACTTTAGCAACAGGCAACAGAAGGTCATTATTAACAATGTTGATAACGGCTGTGATGGGGGGTCTGACTGGGGTGCTATCAAGTGGGGGGTGCCCCAGGGTTCAGTGTTGTGGCCGCTCCTGTACGTTATTTATACACTACTGGCCATTAAAATTGCTACACCAAGAAGAAATGCAGATGATAAACGGGTATTCATTGGACAAAAATATTATACTAAAACGGACATGTGATTACATATTCACACAATTTGGGTCCATAGATCTTGAGAAATCAGTACCCAGAACAACCACCTCTGGCTGTAATAAAGGCCTTGATACGCCTAGGCATTGAGTCAAACAGAGCTCGGATGGCGTGTAGAGGTACAGCTGCCCATGCAGCTTCAACACGGCCACCATTGACCAGACGTTTTCAACTGGTGAGAGATCTGGAGAATGTGCAGGCCAGGGCAACAGTCGAACATTTTCTGTATCCAGAAAGGGACCTACAACATGCGGTCGTGCATTATCCTGCTGAAATGTAGGGTTTCGCAGAGATCGAATGAAGGGTAGAGCCACGGGTCGTAACACATCTGAAATGTAACGTCCACTGTTCAAAGTGCCGTCAATGCGAACAAGAGGTGACCGAGATGTGTAACCAATGGCACCCCATACCATCACACCGGATGATACGCCAGTATGGCGAAGACGGATACACGCTTCCAATGTGCGTTCACCGCGATGTCGCCAAACACGGATGCGACCACCATGATGCTGTAAACAGAACCTGGAGTCATCCGAGAAAATGACGTTTTGCCATTCGTGCACCCAGGTTCATCGTTGAGTACACAATCGCAGGCGCTCCTGGCTGTGATGCAGCGTCAAGGGTAACCTCAACATGGTCTCCGAGCTGATAGTCGATGCTGCTGCAAACGTCGTCGAACTGTCCGTGCAGATGGTTGTTGTCTTGCAAACTGCCGGCCGAAGTGGCCGTGCGGTTAAAGGCGCTGCAGTCTGGAACCGCAAGACCGCTACGTCGCAGGTTCGAATCCTGCCTCAAGCATGGATGTTTGTGATGTCCTTAGGTTAGTTAGATTTAACTAGTTCTAAGTTCTGGGGGACTAATGACCTCAGCAGTTGAGTCCCATAGTGCTCAGAGCCATTTCTTGCAAACTCCCCCATCTGTTGAGTCAGGGATTGAGACGTGGCTGTACGATCCGTTACAGCCATGCGGATAAGATGCCTGTCATCTCGACTGCGCCGGCCAGTGTGGCCGTGCGGTTCTCGGCGCGACAGTCTGGAACCGCGTGAACGCTACGGTCGCAGGTTCGAATCCTGCCTCGGGCATGGATGTGTGTGATGACCTTAGGTTACTTTGGTTTAAGTAGTTCTAATTTATAGGGGACTGATGACCACACATGTTAAGTCCATAGTGCTCAGAGCCATTTGAACCATCTCGACTGCTAGTGATACGAGGCCGTTGGGATTCAGCCTGGCGTTCTGTATTACCCTCCTGAGCCCACCGATTCTAGATTCTGCTAACAGTCATTGGATCTCGACCAACGCGAGCAGCAATGTCGCGATACGATAAAACGCAAAGTCGGAAACGTGATGGCACGCATTTCTCCTCCTTACACGAGGCATCACAACGGCGTTACACCAGGCAACGCCGGTCAATGCTGTTTTTGTATGAGAAATCGGTTGGAAACTTTCCTCATGTCCCGCGCGACTGCTACGGTCGCAGGTTCGAATCCTGCCTCGGGCATGGATGTGTGTGATGTCCTTAGGTTAGTTAGGTTTAAGTAGTTCTAAGTTCTAGGGGACTGATGACCACAGATCTTAAGTCCCATAGTGCTCAGAGCCATTTATTTATTTTTTCCTCATGTCAGCACGTTGTAGGTGTCGCCACCGGCGCCAACCTTGTGTGAATGCTCTGAAAAGCTAATCATTTGCATATCACAGCATCTTCTTCCTGTCGGTTAAATTTCGCGTCTGTACCTCGTCATCTTCGTGGTGTAGCAATTTTAATGGCCAGTAGTGCATAAGTGACATACCCTCCAGTATTACGGGTAACTATAAAATATTTCTTTTTGCTGATTATACTAGCTTGGTAGTAAAGGGTGTTGTGTGCAACATTGGGTCGGTTTCAAATAGTGCAGTACATGACCTAAGTTCATGGCTTGTAGAAAATAAACTAAACCAAATTACAGTAAGACTCAGTTTTTACAGTTTCTAACACACAATTCAACAAAACTTGACGCTTTAATTTCACAGAACGAGCATTTGATTAGTGAAACTGAACAGTCAAATTTCTGGGTGTTCAGATAGATAGTAAGCTGTCGTGGAAAGCCCACGTTCTGGATCTTGTTCAAAGACTTAATACTGCCATTTTTACTATTCGAATGGTATCAGAAGTGTGTGATCGTTCGACACGAAAATTAGAGTACTTTGCTTATTTTCATTCGTTTATGTCGTATGGTAATATATTTTGGGGTAACTCTTCCCATTCTAAAAGGAAATTTTTGGCTCAGAAACGGGCGATTCAGGCAGTTAAGTGGTGTAAGTTCACGAACCTTTTGTCGACCACTCTTCATGAGTATGGATATTTTGACATTGGCCTCTCAATATATATATACTCCTTACTGTCATTTCTTGTTAACAATATTAGCTTATTCCCAAGAATAAGCAGCTTTCATTCGGTTAATACTCGGCAGAAATCAAACGTGCATTCGGATCGGACTTCCATAACTCATGTGCAAAAAGGTGTGCAGTATACTGCTGCATCCATTTTCAAGAAACTGCCACTCGAATTCAAAAACCTTAGCAACAATCCACGCGCTTTCAAATCGAAACTGAAGAGTTTCCTCAAGGGTCACGCCTTCTATTCTGTCGAGGAGTTCCTTGAAAAATTAAGCTGATTCTTATTGTATTGATGATTGCGTTTACTTAAACTTGTGGACTGGCCTTTTTCGGGTTCACTAACATTTATTTTTATCTGTTATTACTTTTATGTTGTAATTTAATGTACTGACACGTTCCATGACCTTGGAGATTTGCTCCTCAATTTGGTCCTACGGAACTTGACGTGTAAATAAATAAATAGATAACAAGACATGTATCCACTGACAACAATTTTGTAGACTCTTCGTCAGTAAGTTAGGAATTTTAAACTCTCCGCCATGTAATGCAATTTCACTAAGTAAATTCGTCTTTTAAAGAGTCCCTCACAACCTGAAAAGAATAGTGATGTCCACAGCTTCAACACTAAAAGAACTGAAGACTTTGATCAGATGTTACTACAGCTGTCACTGTCTTATAAAGGAACCTAATAGTGAGCCACAAAAATCATTATTTGCTCGCTCTCTGGCATGTGAGTCTGACAAATAGCAAAGCAAATTGTACAACCAAAATAAAATTATTCCTTATGGGCAGTTGGTTTAATTATACATTGCTTGCAAGTATAGCTTAAAAAGAGCTGAATTGTAGCGTATTACTCGTTAAATGAGCAGTATTTAAGAGTAATATGCTCAGTCTTCTTAAATTTATGCTGCTCTGCTGATTAGTAATCTGTGAACGGTCAGCAAGTAGTCATATTCACAAACAGTGTGTACAGTGAGTCGTTCCTCACCGTTTGTACAAAAAATTGTGCAAACTTTCTGTTGGCATATCTGTAGTTTATATTCGTATTCATTCTATAAGTTTCTCGTCCACGTGACATTCTGTGTTGTGTGTGAACTGGCAGCTGCTATAGGTAATGCTGTTCTTGTACATGTAGAGTTAGTCCGTTGTTTCACTGTAAAAGTGGACTGGAAATGAATGGAAGGAAAAATAAGGAATGCCGAGAAAAAATGGATAACAATTAATTTCACACTTGACATCCCAAGCCTACCGTACTAACCGTTTTGCGAAAAGAGCGCGAGTTAGTATTTTCGAGTCAAATATGCCTGATTACGGGTAGTGGAACAACACTGTAAATGGGGAAAAGGAGACTGTTGGACTACTGCTTGTGAATGAAACAGCTCGTCAAGGTAGCAGTGTGACAGTTCCAGACAGTTACCCCGTATGGTATTACTTGCAAGTAAGTGAAAGTACGAGTGGCTGTGATGGTTTTATTATTAGCACGGGATGTGCTATTCAGGCACATCTCGCGGGATTTCTTATTTGCACTCACATCGAATCTTCATGCAATATTCCATATTACAGTAGGAAGCCTGTGGTCGCCCGTTAGTAGGTCACTTACCTTTGATGCCACGTTGATCGCTACGAATAGCGTGTACCACAATTGTCTCTGATGCATATGTAAATTTCTGATGAAAATAATTGTTTAAAACTTATAATAATCGGTCGTAAATATTATAGCTTATCTGTGAAAGTTGTTAGCTATCGGCCGGCCGTTGTGGCCGAGCGGTTCTTTCTTCTTTCCTGTTGAAGCTGTTCTCGTGTTCGTGTATTTCTATAGTTTCTCTGAATAAGCGAGTGTGATAGTTCTTCCATACAGCCAGTACTTCCGGCTCTAGGCGCTACGGTCGCAGGTTCGAATCCTGCCTCGGGCATGGATGTGTGTGATGTCCTTAGGTTAGTTAGGTTTAAGAAGTTGTAAGTTCTAGGGGACTGATGACCTCAGATGTTAAGTTGCACAGTGCTAAGAGCCATTTGAACCATTTTGTTAGTTTTTAATAAAACTACTGTAGTACACATTTATGTCTAAATTGTAATAAGATGAATTTGTGAAAGATTATTGTATAACTTTTTTTAAAAAAACTTATTTCTGAAAAGGTAAATGTGTTAAATGAAATTATGTCAATTTCAAAACAGGTTCATCCCGAGGGCATTAGAGTTTTATAAATGAAATGTAAAAGAGGTAGTGGTTCCAATCTCAAGTGGCATGGAAAGGCGGGATGATGTGTAGGCAGCACTAACGACAGAATCAACATTGTAGGCTTAGCGTGACAATTGGTTATGCATCAATCACTGCCTAATTAGTCTCAGATGGAGACTTCTGTTTTATAGTAGCACGGCATTTACAATTGGGCTATGTTATATATAAATCGACGCCAAAAGAAGAATATATTAAGTCCTAAAACATCAAGAGCCATGGTTCCTAATGCAAGGGTTGTGTAGTCGTCACATTGAAAAAGCATACTCGTCGCCTACAGCAAAAGGTTAAGATCTTTATTTTGAACTCTAATAAAAGCTTGAACCACTAAATTTTTATGCGTCTTTTTAGAAGTAATAATTTGTTACTACCATACACTGGTTCAAAGAAGACAGGATCCGAGTGAAGATAATCCTACAATTTTAAAGAACTGTAATTTTGAAAACTTATTCTAGTAAAATATTTTGAAAGCGTTTTTTATATAATCAGTAAATGTTGTTTGTGGAGAATTAAATTTAAACGCGCCCGGGTTCCCGGGTTCGATTCCCGGCGGGGTCAGGGATTTTCTCTGACTCGTGATGACTGGGTGTTGTGTGATGTCCTTAGGTTAGTTAGGTTTAAGTAGTTCTAAGTTCTAGGGGACTGATGACCATAGATGTTGAGTCCCATAGTGCTCAGAGCCATTTCGTTCAGCCAATTAAATTTAAAGTCTTCTGGAAGCAATTTTGCTGAAGTCCACGTGTTCTTTATGAAATGAAAGAAAAAATCTGCTTAATGAAAATAAAAACACGATGGAAAATTGTTTATTTTAAACAAATAATCCTGCTATTTTGATAAATAACTTCGTGTGTTACATATCCTGTTCATATAAAGTAAAGTAGTATACTGAAATTGGGTAGTGTAAGAGACACTATACGTCTGACTATACTGTGGTATAAAGGTTAAACCGCTCAACTCCAGTGCTATAACCAAAAGAGAACTTAATCAGTTACGTTTGTCTTATCTTTTGAATGGTATTTAGTGAACATTTCATAAGAGTTGAAAGTTTTTACCATTCTCACACAAAGTAGAGTTTAAGGGCCATGTTTTGGCTGATTGTTGAGATGGTCCATAAATGAAAGAATGATAATTTCAAAGTGTGTGTTAATATTGTGTTAGTATCATAACATAGTAATTTTGCTTAACTAAGTTAGAATAATAACTGGTTCTTCAAATCTCAGGTGCAGAGTCTCCTCAAGGCCTATATTCCTTTGTCTACACTTGTATAATATTATCTACACAATGAATAGAGAAAGTGTTAATGTATCTGGGAGCTGTACTATAATTCCTCTGGAGCTGCCAAAGTAAGAAAGAAAGTTAACTGTTGAGCTAAGCGTGAGAAACTTGTTCTGCTTTCTAAAGTACAGTAATATATATACAAAATAGCAAATCACAATTACTCCTTAAGATAAGCCAAAGAAGGTAATTTCATGCTCGATTAGGCTGGCGACCGTTCAAAAATAGTCTTGACCAAATAAAAGGCCTGGAACGAAAAGGCTACTGGTTTGATCCCTTATTAACTATAATACTATTCTATACAGTCATATCTTCAGGATTTGAAATAATAATAGGCATATACTACATGGTCAAACAAAGTTTTAAAATTCCTGTAAAAGAGATAACGTTAACTTAGGAAATTTAAGATTTAGAATCTACTTTGGAATAACTTTTATAGGGATTGTCAGAGAAGTTACTGATCCGGTTATACTGACAGGAGGCCACGTTTAGAAGAGAAAAAAATGGCTCTGTGCACTATGGGACTTAACAGCTGTGGTCATCAGTCCCATAGAACTTAGAACTACTTAAACCTAACTAACCTAAGGACATCACACACATCCATGCCCGAGGCAGGGTTCGAATCTGCGACCGTAGCAGCCGCGCGGTTCCGGACTGCGCGCCTAGAACCGCGAGACCACCGCGGCCGGCTTAGAAGAGAAGGTTACACATGGGTAGTGTTATATTTGTCTCTGTGTGACAGGACGCTTTAATGCTACACGTCGTTTTTTCGTGTGACAGTACTAATAATACTAACAACAGTTAAATGTTATAAGTTAACTAAGTCACAGCTGACAATGATTCAACCAATCGTTTAGGATGTCAAGATATTTTACACTTAATTCGACTGAATAATTAATGAAACTGTTCACAATGCCCTGGTCACTTACTGCACACGAATTTGACAGGTCCACAAAAGGAACTGTATAGTACTGTTCCAAATTGTAAACATTTATCTGCCTTGTTCGCAGATGCGCGACCGCTCCTGACGCATCTACAATCTTCCATTGCCAATTCCAGTCTCACACTTTTGTGTTTCTTCAGCTTAACGCAAACCTCTGTTTCTTTTCCCCCAGCCAATGAGAAGCCAGGAAGAGTCGCACTGTCTTATCAGCTGAAGAAATGCATCTGTTTCCGTAGCCTCAAATCCACCAGTTGCAGACGTGGTAATGTTATGTTACCTTATAAAACAATATCATATGTCTCACCAAGCTGTAAAAATATTGGTCGTGCGGTAGCGTTCTCGCTTCCCACGCCCGGGTTCCCGGGTTCGATTCCCGGCGGGGTCAGGGATTTTCTCTGCCTCGTGATGGCTGGGTGTTGTGTGATGTCCTTAGGTTAGTTAGGTTTAAGTAATTCTAAGTTCTAGGGGACTGATGACCATAGATGTTAAGTCCCATAGTGCTCAGAGCCATTTTTTTGTAAAAATATTACCTCCGGTTAAATGGCAGCTTGACCTTACGATTTGTAACACAATCATTGGTTTTGGCTGGATAGCATGTCACCTGCAACAACGTGATTGTTCTGGAAGATGAATCAAACATATGAAACTGACAACCTCTAAGTGTTGTGTGATTGTTTTCTCCGTAGATACCGTTTTTTCTATGTTATTTTTCTCATCCACGTGTTTCTCGTGTGAGAAGCAGCCACAAAACACGGTAAATATCGTTAATCAGCGGCACTCTGATTCATCAGGCACTAGTTTAATAATACAGCGTGTGTATGTTTGTGTTATGTGTACGGCTGGTCCGATATTCAACTGTTAATCGTCTCGAATGATTAGTTTTTGCTGCAGACTATATATGGTTTGAAGTATTGTTAAGCCTACATCTAGTTTTTTTGTGTAATAATTGTGAGTATTTTGTAAGGGATGTAATAGGCAAAATCTCTTACGACCGCTCCCAACAGACCGTGCCAAGTTACATTGCGCATACAGTAAACGTGGGATGTGAGCTGTTGCTTCTTTCTGAGATAGTCATATACCTTGTTTTGAAGTTTCTGCATGTCTGGCCTGTATAAATACACTGACGAGAATGGCATGTTAATTGGTAGATGCCTAATTTGTTGTATTTCTGAGCGTCTGTGTCATGAGTTCCGAACTTTTTCCTGAATTTGTTGTCTGTACAGCGTCATATCTGAAGTGCACGCTTTTAAATATTTTGCTGTTGTAAATGAATATGGCACGTTTGGGACATTTTTTTGCATATGGAGGAGGGCCTCGGTACTGACTGACGATAGTATTTGCCACATATCTCGGCACAGAGACGTTATGTTACTTCATTTTATTTTAGGGAGTCATTTTGTCATTATTGGTTATTGTGAACACTACCGATACAAGACGCCATTGTAAGACTAGTAACTGATGCCCTTCGTCATCGTAACTAATTATCAGCACCTTCCCTCTTTATGGTTAAAGCTACTGGTTCTCTCGCCTTTGAGCACAGCCGACGATAGTATCCGTTCGTGGCTAAGACGACGCAGGTATTATCAAAGAGAGTCTTATGTTTCTCTCGTTGGAAAGCGTGTCCCAGTACAGCTAATGTGTCTATTACTGACAATTGCTTTTGTGCCCACTGTTCACTTTCACTATTTTCTTCGCAAAATCCATGTACACCTGCGCACAGTTATACCGCAGTCTACACAGAGTGGTCACAAACAGTCTGAAAAGTTTGTGAAAGTATTTCAGGGGAGATTGTATTGCAATTATTAAAAAAATTCTATACGTTGCGCCGTTTCCGAGTTATTTAGCACAGAAGTTACCGAATCAGGCATCTGTGCGCGTAAATTGAAGGAGACTGCCAGATACAATTAGAGTCAGTTGTTCTAATAGCGTAGATGATAGCGCACGAGACTGGTCAACCTTTGGCTCGGATTGGACCCTCACTACCCTCGCACGTCCAATTTTTGTATCCCTGCCCTGTTCAGTTTTAGGAAACCATACGAAGTAAACGTATCTGGAGGGCCGCCTGAATTTTCGAGCACTACACATGGTTGGCTAACTTCAATGCTAATTAACTCGTAAATGGCGCAATAAACAGAATTTTTTCTTAACAGTTATTCGTCAACAGAACCTATCCTACAATAGCCTCAGAAGCTTTTCAGACTGTTTCTGTCAAACTGTTCATCGATGCTTCTGACGACTGGGGAGCGGCCTCGACCATCGTTAACCATTCCTGTATGTTGCTTGGAAAAATAAAACGTAATTATATGTCACGAAGACAAAGACACAGATGAATATAACCAACGTTCATATCTATGTCTGATTAAGGTCTTCCGTAAGTGGAAATGTTTCTGTTGGAATGACTGGAGCCGGCCGTTGTGGCCAAGTGGTTCTAGGCGCTTCAGTCCGGAACCGCGCAACCGCTACGGTCGCAGGTTCGAATCCTGCCTCGGGCATGGACGTGTGTGACGTCCTTAGGTTAGTTAGGTTGCGTAGTTCTAAGTTCTAGGGGACTGATGACCGCAGGTGTTAAGTCCCATAGTGCTCAGAGCCATTTTTTTTTTGAATGACTGGACGATTAATCAACTCAGGTTCACAGAAAATAAGCGACATTGAAGGTTGGGGCAGGTGGAGAAATCGGCTGTGGCAGAGAACGGGCTGTGGGACACCGACCACGTAGTGAAATTTGCCGTCACGGAAGTTATGGTTCAAATGGCTCTGAGCACTATGGGACTTAACTGCTGAGGTCATCAGTCCCCTAGAACTTAGAACTACTTAAACCTAACTAACCTAAGGACATAACACACATCCATGATCGAGGCAGGATTCGAACCTGCGACCGTATCGCCTAGAGCCGGAAGTTCTGGCTGTAAGGAAGAACTATCACACTCGCTTATTCAGAGAAGCTATAGAAATACACGAACACGAGAACAGCTTCAACAGGAAAGAAGAAAGTCTCAAGAAAAACGGATCCTGGCTTCCCGTACTGCAGCGAATGACCGTCGCAGGTAGCAATAGAACAGCACCGGAAATGAAGTCCTTGGACGCTGGCGCGCCAGATACATACAGTTAGCGGCCGCGAGCTCGGCTCCAGTCAACCACCAGCAATGGAGGGTGAAACTTCGACAATGCCAGCCACTCGTGCTGCCAAAATGTCAAGAAAATCATCAGACGAACGTCGGAAAAAGAACCCGAGACACAAGCCAACAGACTGTTTGTCATTCTACGTGCCATTATTTCACACAATGCTTTTTCAGAGCTACTGTGTTCGCGGTACTCTGCATGAGCCTAGACTTGATCCAGGTGCCAAACCATGGGAACAGTATTTCAAGTATGCATTAGTAGATGGTGCATGGTCTTTGTGCCAAGCTGGTCTTACCTCTGGAGTTTAAAAATGTAATAGATACGAGAAGTGGATTTTATTGACCACAAATCTACCGTTTAAACACTTAATGCTTTATATCCCAGTATTAACGGCACTTCGAACAAATGCTTTCTTCTTGATATTTTGTTGAAAAATGACATTTTTGAGACTGTGGTTGTGAACAGAATACAAGCTGATTCGCTGGATATATTTCGTAAACCACATCAAATACTGACGAACCGATTCCACTGACCGAACGTGAGGCGAGGTGCCATGAGGGATGAGGTACACGTACACACGTGGTTTCCGTTTTCAATTACGGAGTGGAATAGAGTGTGTCCCCACATGTCAGGCCAATCGATGTTCAATGTGGTGGCCATCATTTGCTGCACACAATTGCAATCTCTGGCGTAATGAATGTCGTACACGCCGTAGTGCATCTGGTGTAATGTCGCCGCAGGCTGCCACAATACATTGTTTCATATCCTCTGGGGTTGTAGGCACATCACGGCACACATTCTCCTTTAACGTACCCCACAGAAAGAAGTCCAGGGGTGTAAGATCAGGAGAACGGGCTGGCCAATTTATGCGTCCTCCACGTCCTATGAAACGCCCGTCGAACGTGTACCTCACCCCTCATGGTAATGTACATATGCGTCAGTGAAAAAGACCAATAAAAAGGTGTTAGCATGTGGACGTAATGTGCTGTTCCAGTCTCTTCTGTACCTAAGGTCCATCACCGTTCCGTTCCGTTCGGTGCTCTCCGATACACACGATCGAACAGCAGAGGAGTGGTACTCAAGCGTCAACTTTAGGTTACAATATCTCCGGATGTAATTAACATTTTACAATGCAACAAACGGCACTGATTACGTATTTGCTTATATGTTCAGATGTTCTAACAAAACTAACGGAGTTCCATTTAAAAAAACGTAGGTTTGTGTTAAAAAACATACTTCCGTGCATTTTTTTATGGTTTGTATTAACCAATTACACTAGCCCCTCTCCTTACGTTCGGTCTGTGGAATCGATTCGTTAGTATTTGATGTGGTTTACGAAGTATATCCAGCGGTAATGTTAGGTGACTCACCCTGTATATATATATATATAATTCATGACATCCATCTTTACAAATTTCGTTTTTCTGGCGGACACACGTCCAGATCGTCCGCTTATAGTGACCTCTCAAAACTCTAGCATTTCTCTCTCCACATCCACCAATGCTGGCGGCTCTCCTCCAACTGCGCAACGCTATGCGCTGTTCCTATCCAACTGCCCAACACTACAATAGTGAGTATTCCAACAATGCCAACCAGCCACAGACTGCACACAGCACAGTCAGTGATTTTCATACAGAGCGCTACGTGGCGTTACCAACATAAAAACCTAAACGGCCTGCTTACACAGTAAACTTCACTAGTCTCAGGATACACTCTCAAATTTTTGCATAGGATTTGACACTTAGAACGTTATCCATTTCCACCCTTCAAATATCAGTAGCGTGAAAACTGGGGATCATTCTCATCACAAAATATATTTTTCGACATATTTTACTTACATTTCTGTTGCTGAAGATTCAAAACGTTTGGTTTGAACCTGTTGCTCTGTATTAGGAAAATGTGCGTTAGTGGAGCTCCTTCAGTAGAAACTGCTAACTTACTATAGTGGTCAATGTATGACAAGCAGCACGATGGTCCTAGAATGGCGGCAGTCGGAAAGTTGGCCACACTTTCTCTATACAGATTTTCTATGAACCCCTCGTTGGTCCTGGTCCGTCCCCAGGCCTGTACAGCCCTCAAGAGACTGTCAGATTTATTGAGGACGGAACAGTTAAGCCCCCCCCCCACCTCGGCAAGGTCTGGAGTCCATAGGGGGGGGGGGGGGGACCAGTAAGCCACCCAAAATCCAAGAGCCTACATCCCTACCTTATGCTCAAGGCATGTGTAGAGACGTATGCTCTTTGGACCGTTTGCAGTTTACTGGCGACCAAATGCCAAACTCTAACTAAATTGTACAAATACATGTTGAGGGTAACAGAAATTTATTGGCTATCAAACGACTGAATATACAAACAGAAACTTGATGAAGGATAAGTGTATAATACCTTTGGGATGAAGTGTGTGTGTCTTTCTGTGCCTCTTATTCTAATAATAGAAGAACTGTGAAGCTTGGAAATATCTGCAATACAGTATTCACCGGATGGAATTTCTCGCTAAGGCCGATGAATCGCAGATAAGCGACACTATCAAAATGTGAAATGCAAAATGGAACGACAGCATCTAAAACGACGAAGTCATTAGCAAGGCATTTGGTCTTTTACTTTTATGACCTCTTACACGTGCAGAAGGATGTAGGTTGCAGTAGGTACTGGGAGATAAAGAAGCTTGCACAGGGTAGAGTAGCATGGAGAGCTGCATCAAACCAGTCTCTGGACTGAAGACCACAACAACAACACACGTATTTAAAATTCTCTCTTCGTTGTACAATGTTGGCACTTATCGACAGTCGCATCAAGGGGCAATCGCTTATCTTCGGTCTCGGAAGCTCGGGGGGGGCTCTCTGGTACGATGGTCGGCGGCGAGAGAGGTGGTTGTCAACTGGAGTGGGGCAAGCCGGAAGCAGTGGCTGGTAGGTCGGGGGAACTGACCGGGGACAATGGTTTACTTGGAGCCATGCTCAAATAGTGTTATTGCAGAAGTGTCAGTGCTTGATCGGAAAACGTGATAGCTGCTTTTGTGGTGACGTAAGCACGTACGAAACCGACTTTTGAATTAAGGTTAAAGAAACCAGTGTCCAAGTACTACGTATATGCGGGCACGGTCTGTGCCGATGAACTCCATAGGAGGTTGCTTCTGTAAAAGGAAAACACACTATATACACGTCCTGTGCTGCTGAATTGCTGGACAGGATAGTGACAGCGGTATTGACATGCTGCAACAGAAGGGGAGCATCATTCTGCATTCATTACAGATTTCTGTGTTTCTGTAAAGGGTGTTCACCTACGAGGTTCCAACCTGGATCGAAAGACCAGGGGGTTCCACGATTATGATTTGTTCAGGGACAAATCAAGATGATTGTTCTATGGTTTTATAAAAATAATAATTTTGTATTTCGTATTTGTTGTTTTCAAAAAGCCTTGTCTTAACATCCTGTTGTCTTTGATTATCAGAAACTATATTACGGACGTTTTGATAAGATTTTGCTGTAGCGGTTTTTAGTAGCTTTATGCTGTTAGCGATTCTTATATTAATCTGCAGTCGTTACGTTTTACTTCGTATGCTATTAATACTTGAGCTCACTATTGTGTAATTTGATAAATGAATTTGACCTTGTATTGTATACTCAGTCAATCTTCCCCAAGAGAGACCACAACTCCCTGCTTCCATAACACTTTATTAGCAGAGTGTGGTTGATTGACTGAGGTATAATTATTGCAGTTACGGAAATATATTTATTTTTACTATTGTTGTTTGTTGAAAGCTGTTTGGTCGTTATGTTTTCAGTATGTCTGGGGTGGGACTTGTTTACAACTGGTAAGTATCAAAGAAGGAATCTTCAAGCGGAAGGTACTGTTCGGGAACTGATGAAAGCAGTAAATCAAAATAGCCATGTGCCAAGGAGGTAAGTCTTGCTGCCGGCACTATTTCTGACGCATTTGAGAGAAACATTGAAGGTCTGCAAGGTTAAGGTGGTATTACTGCCAATTAAATGCGGAGACTAAAGGCTCGTTTCAGTCACTGGTTAGACAGAATGAGTGATTTGGTCGGAGTAGAGAAGACTCAGGCTTAGCAGTTGCAAGCTTACAGCAATGCGATTCAGGAATAGTTCTAACGTAATAGCAGTATTCAAGTGCCCTAGCTGCGGGGAGAAGGAAGTGGTGCGAAACGTCCTTGAAACCTTGTTTGATAAACTACCCAGCACTTTACAGGAAACAGTCCTGGAGTGTGCTAAATTGTCATTGAGGTCAGTCGGGCAATAGCACATCTGTGCTATTTCACGTTTCAGTCTCAGGACAAGATGCAGGTTTGTCAAATTGATGATGCTGACGCGTTAAAAATTATGGCGGTTAAGGTGTAAGATAGGTTGCGCGGCGAAGTAATGCGCACCATGAAAGTAAGTAATACTTGGGAACAATTTTGCGAGAATATTGTTAGGCTAATTCCACCTCGGACCTTCCAAGAATTAATTTTCCAGTGTTGCGAACGTGAACAAGGCCTTGGTGAATGATTAGCAGAATATGTGGAACGGGTTAGAAAGAGTGTGGTAGCCTTTGCTCCCCTGTATACGGAGGAGCAGGTGGTAAAGCATATTTTAGGGGGATTAAACCCCGTAACTAAGGAATGTGCCGTATTTTGTAAAATTCGGAAAGGACTGACATAATTAGAAGAAATGTTAAGACAGGTACAGGCCATAGACTTTCTTCATACCCTGAGGGAGACACAGGGTAGACACGGAACAGCCAGTGTGAATCACAACAGACACTTGAAATGGAGCGGTACGGTAGCGCACGGAAGGTCTGACCAGAATAATCGACACTCGCAAGAATGGTGTTAAGGAGTGCGTAATTCGGGCTGCTGGCGCTGCGGTAAGCAGCGATACATAAAGGCTGAGTGTGTTGAGACGCAAAGGGAGCAACTAGCATTATGACAATTTGTTAACGTCCAGGGAAAGGCTATGAGTACGATCCGCGAAAAAACGGTCAGCGGTTGCCGTTTTTAAGGGCCACCCTTAATGGGTTGTTAGACTTAGACAGTGTCATTTCAGTAGTTAATTATGATTGTTTTGTGAAATATAAGTATATATGTATATAAGTATAAATGGTGAAGGCTGTGACCAGAGTACGGAGAATACTGAACGGCAAATAAAATAAATTTATGAGTGAATGCTTGTGTTAAGATTAAAAACAGTGTTGGAAAGTTGACTGGAGGGTGGACACGAACGTGACAGAAAATTTAGTTGCCAGTTGTATCCTCGGAGGCCGACTGGATTGCTATGGAAGGATTAATTCTCGGTTGGTCTAGTGCCAAATTTTGTTTTAAATTTCGTCCCCAAAGAATGTTCTTATGCGGGGATGAACAGTACACCGTGTTTGCCTCACGTACGGCACAGAAGGGCAAAAAGCGTGGTCAAGGTAAGGTCGAACTATTGGAGGAACAATTGGCTCGCTTGGTTGAGGCATTAAGGAAGCAAATCAAAGGAGTTTGCGATGAGTTCTACTGCGATACGGATAACAACTGCATAACCGATGATGACGGTGGGGGGGGGGGGGGGAGTGGGGGAAGGGGGGATAAAATGGAAACGTACTCCCAAGTTGAAGTACGGGTCCGGCGGATAGTAAGATTCTTGTAATGAAGGTGTCTAAATTGCTCATATTCACCGTGAAATTCTGCCGGTATGTGTCGTATCCAGACATAGTGAAATGGTTACAACAATTTCACCCAGGTTTCAATGACGTGGGTTATGCCGATCGTCAAAAAATGCCATTGACATCGACCACTGACGACAATGTCCAGGTATCGAGGAACAACATCAGGGGGAAAAAGATTTCGAACAATGAAAACGCTCACACAACTGTTCTCGGATGGCTTCGTGACTAAGAAGCGGATCTCTATCGTGGACGAATTGAATGATTGGTAAAACGTCCTGACCTTTATTTGCAGAGACTTGGTGACTATGTTGAGTGATAGTGCCATCTCTGGGTCACTTTGAAGTTTAGCATCATTAAAAGTTACTCGGTCAGTCATAAAAATGTGTAACATACTTTTTGATGTCCCTCCACATAATTTGGAAAACACAAGTACCTTTTAGTGCGAAACGAGGAGGGGGGCGAATGTCATCCTTGGCCCAATGGATAATTACAGTGGGAAGCACAGAGTGAAGGGAAGTTAACAGAAGAGAGGAGACCCTCGACACCCGCACTAGCATGCTGACCATCTCAAAAGATCTGCTGTCGCCTTTGCTTCTGTTCGTAATTACATCGAGGAGTTCACAGGAGCCAGATCTGTGATTAGGCCCGTACATCTGGGTGAGATTACCCATTAATACAGGCCCATCGGGTGATATAATGTGATCGAAATTCGTTTGAAAGAAGAGTGGTTTGAAGGGCAGATGGAGGAAACTGCCAAGGCAAGTGCCAAGGGAAAAAATTTCTACTAGAGTGTGGGTGGCTAGTACGAGCACTAGCGGATTTCTTGCAATCTACGACTTATCAGGCGGGGGTAGGTTATGTTAGTAGTGGGTATCATGCAGCTCTACACCGAGTCATAGCCATCTGTTCTTCATAATGAGGTCTGTCCGAATCTGTGCGGCAGCACAGTGCGCTGTTGTGCGATCCTACCACTGCGCTGCGTCAGCGGTACTGGGGGCAGCAGCAACTGCAGTCGTCGTCCGACATCATCTCCTCGGCTGCCGTATTCGCAGCGGGCACCCCCTTCCCCCACGTACCACCAGGTAACTGGTGAGGAAGATCGGACAGCACTTATAGTCACCATCGTGAAAGCGTCTGTGGTACCCTGTACCACTGCTAGTTACTTCCTTTCCTGTTCCACTCGCAAAGAGAGTGGGCGAAAAACGACAGTCTGTTATGCCTCCGTAGCAGCCCTCATTTCTTGTGTCTTATCTTCGTCGTCCTTACGCCCATTGTATTTTGGCGGCAGTAGAATCGTTCGGCAGACAGCTTCAAATGTCTATTCTCTAAATTTTCTCAATAGTGTTTCTTGAAATGAAAGCCGCTTTCTTTCAAGGGATTCCCATTTGAGTTCCCGAAGCATCTCTGTAACACTTACGTGTTGTTCGAACCCACCGGTAACAAATCCAGCAGCCCGCCTCTGAATTGGTTCCATGGCTTCTTCAATCCGACCTTCTACAGATCCCAAACATTCTAGCAGTACTCAAGAATAGATGGCATCAGCGTCCTATATGTGGTCTCATTTATATGTGAACCACACTTTCCCAGAATTCTCCCAGTAAATCGAAGTCGACCATTCGCCTTCCCTATCACAGTTTCCACATTCACGTTTCATATCATATCGTCTTGCAGCGTACGCCCAGATATTTAAACGACTTGACTGTGTCAAGCAGGACACTAGTAATAGAGGTAGGGGTGTAAATGTGGAAGCGTGTGGGTAATGTGGAAACGTCTAGTATCTCTCCTGCAGAGTGCTGCTGTAGTGGGGCAGCCAAAAATTGTTGCAACAGTTCCTATTTGTCACGGTAGAGGGTTAGAAGTCAGTTGAGCAAGAGACGCCGTGACAGTGATGAAATTTACGTTCGCGCATTTTCTAAACCTTTTTCGAGGTAAGTTGTGCCATAATATTTATCTACAGGGTGTTTCAAAAATGACGGGTATATTTGAAACGGCAATAAAAACTAAACGAGCAGCGATAGAAATACACCGTTTGTTGCAATATGCTTGGGACAACAGTACATTTTCAGGCGGACAAACTTTCGAAATTACAGTAGTTACAATTTTCAACAACAGATGGCGCTGCGGTCTGGGAAACTCTATAGTACGATATTTTCCACATATCCACCATGCGTAGCAATAATATGGCGTAGTCTCTGAATGAAATTACCCGAAACCTTTGACAACGTGTCTGGCGGAATGGCTTCACATGCAGATGAGATGTACTGCTTCAGCTGTTCTATAGTTTCTGGATTCTGGCGGTACGCCTGGTCTTTCAAGTGTCCCCACAGAAAGAAGTCACAGGGGTTCACGTCTGGCGAATAGGGAGGTCAATCCACGCCGCCTCCTGTATGTTTCGGATAGCCCAAAGCAATCACACGATCATCGAAATATTCATTCAGGAAATTAAAGACGTCGGCCGTGCGATGTGGCCGGGCACCATCTTGCATAAACCACGAGGTGTTCGCAGTGTCGTCTAAGGCAGTTTGTACCGCCACAAATTCACGAAGAATGTCCAGATAGCGTGATGCAGTAATCGTTTCGGATCTGAAAAATGGGCCAATGATTCCTTTGGAAGAAATGGCGGCCCAGACCAGTACTTTTTGAGGATGCAGGGACGATGGGACTGCAACATGGGGCTTTTCGGTTCCCCATATGCGCCAGTTCTGTTTATTGACGAAGCCGTCCAGGTAAAAATAAGCTTCGTCAGTAAACCAAATGCTGCCCACATGCATATCGCCGTCATCAGTCCTGTGCACTACATCGTTAGCGAATGTCTCTCGTGCAGCAATGGTAGCGGCGCTGAGGGGTTGCCGCGTTTAAATTTTGTATGGATGGAGGTGTAAAGTCTGGCGCATGAGACGATACGTGGACGTTGGCGTCATTTGGACCGCAGCTGCAACACGGCGAATGGAAACCCGAGGCCGCTGTTGGATCACCTGCTGCACTAGCTGCGCGTTGCCCTCTGTGGTTGCCGTACGCGGTCGCCCTACCTTTCCAGCACGTTCATCCGTCACGTTCCCAGTCCGTTGAAATTTTTCAAACAGGTCCTTTATTGTATCGCTTTTCGGTCCTTTGGTTACATTAAACCTCCGTTGAAAACTTCGTCTTGTTGCAACAACACTGTGTTCTAGGCGGTGGAATTCCAGCACCAGAAAAATCCTCTGTTCTAAGGAATAAACCATGTTGTCTACAGCACACTTGCACGTTGTGAACAGCACACGCTTACAGCAGAAAGACGACGTACACAATGGCGCACCCACAGACTGCGTTGTCTTCTATATCTTTCACATCACTTGCAGCGCCATCTGTTGTTGAGAATTGTAACTACTGTAATTTCGAAAGTTTGTCCGCCTGAAAATGTACTGTTGTCCCAAGCATATTGCAACAAACGGTGTATTTCTATCGCAGCTCGTTTAGTTTTTATTGCCGTTTCAAATATACCCGTCATTTTTGAAACACCGGGTATATACTTTGTAGTTATCTTTCTTTACGTCTGATAGCTTATAAAGCGAGGTGCATAGAAGGTTTTAGCAGTCCTTTGTCAACCTTAAATGGATAGTTGCTTAATGTAATCTACCGAAATTTAAAGTGGCCATTGTGTAGGTAATGTGGAAGCATACATACGTTGGCATTGTGGAAACGTTTCCACAATGCCAACATCAAATACATTACTTCTAATAAGTTTTGCGTCTGTTCCTAGATGCCACGAAAGTTAACTGATCGGAAACCAAGAGCTATTGTGAAGAAGTGGGATGCACAAAACATGATTAAAGCTATAATAGCCTCAGGGGAAAGCAGGTGGGGCTAAGAAGAGCAGCAAAAGCTTTCAGTGTATCTCAGACGACATTTCAAAGGTTTGTGCATAGTGATATGTCACCTGAAGAACGTGGTTCTTTGAGACTTGGACGTAAGCTTGTACTACCTGATGCTATTGAGAAACAGTTGGTACAGTATCTCATTGAAATGGATAAAACAGAAGGTCAACATCGTTGTCAAATACCTCATCAAATACGTGTGTGTCTCCACAAGATATCATGCCAGTCCCTTCTCTAAAGAGGACGGTTTCCAACAGAGGTCGTAAGCCAGGTTCATCAGCTGTTTTGACATCTTCGCCTTATAAAAAACGCCTTGAAGACTCCTTACTGAAGGGTAAACAGAAGTTCCCTGAGGCACCTGCCGAAAGCAAGAAAAAACATGAAGCTCCTCCTAGAAAACCGTCCAAAAAACGGCTTAAGTTATCTGAGGGTTCAGGTGAAGAGCTCAATGCACCAACTGTCTCTTCAGGCGAGTCACATTTGGATCTCGCAGTTGGGGAAGAAAAACCTACTGAAGAAGATGCAATTTGTATTTTTTGTGAAGGCGCATTTTCCAAAGACATCCGTGGAGAATTGTAGATTAAGTGTGTAGTGTGTGAGGAGTGGAGTCACTCTTTGTGTGCCGGAAATGAATGAGATATTTACATATGCGATTTTTGCAAGTGAACTTCGCTTATGAAGCATTTTTCTAATACAGCTACGTTTAAAAATACTTTTGTGTAATTTAAGTTTAATATAAAATAAAATAGTTTCTAACATTTTCAATAGTTTTTGTTTAAAGTAGTCAGTTTCCCACAATTTTAAGGCGTTCCCACATTTTCGCACTCCTTGAAAAATTAGTGAGTTGTTGTGCAAGCAGAAAATATTTTTTAATTTTTAACATATTTAGTTTTTGTGTTTCATAATTTTAATTCATTGCTAAAACATTGTGAATTAGCTTTGGCTGATTTTTGAAGCTGAAAGAGAAGTAAACATTTCTTTTATACAGCAAAAACAAACTGGGTTTCCACATTTACACCCCTACTCATCCGCATTTACTTACATTGTTCCACATTTAGAGCTAGCTGCCATCCATTACACCAACTAGAAATTTTGTCTAAGTCGTCTTGTATCTTCCTATAGTCACTCAACTTCAGAACCTTACCTTAGATCACAGCAAACAACCGCAGATTGCTGCCCACCCTGTCCGCCAAATCATTTATGTATACCAGCAGGTACCACTCTAACTGCTCGGAGGTCGCGAGGAAACTCTGGATGCAGTTTCTGCAAGGCGTTTTCCTTCTGTGCAGCCAGTGTGGCTAAGAACGAAGTCCTCTCTACACCATGATGGCTTGGAGGGCCGTAGTCGTTTCTCAGACGACAATGCGCATTGTGGTACGCATGTGGACGGTCTTCTGCTGTTGCTGCTGCATCTTCCCAGATCCGTGCTTCTGTACTCGCCCTCCCACTTGCGGCCGGTCCTCCCCACAATTGGTGGGACATTCCGGCCGCTATGGGGGATTGGGGGGGGGGGGGGGGGTTGCTGCCTGCTGGCGTCGTCGTTTTCTCCTGCGTCTACGTGTCGTTTCCCGTGTGCCGGCTGCAAGCGCGGCCGTGTGCTCGCGAGCTTCTGACTCATATCGGCGCGTTGCGGCAGTCTGTGCCACAAGGTCCCCTCCCTGGCACCTGAAGCAATGGGGCTTAGGGTCCAGGTCCTGAGGGTGAGCTTCCGCCTTAACAGGGAAGCCTTGGTGGGCTTCTCACGCTGATTTGGCACCGACTTTGTCTTCCTTGCTGGTGTCTCGACGGTGTGGGCGACCACAGCGCTCTTTGAGGGAATGTGATCGGCTGTGCTCGCTGCTTGCAGCTCGATAGTAGTATTAGGGTCTGCAGACTCGATACCTATTTCGTGCTTACAGCAGCCGACCATATCATCTTACAGCACTGGCCGTGCTGTACCTCTGTAGTGCATGCACAGAGGCAGAACAGGTGCACGATCTTCTTCTTCTTAAAAAGTAAAGTCAGTTATCCGCTTTTTCTTTTGAAAGTAGTCTTCTATCAAATTTCAAGCGCTTTAATTTGTTGGAGCTGGTCCTCTTTTATTTTCCAGTTCATGCAATGAATGCACAGCCAAAAATTTTTTCATCGTGGGTTTAGGACAGTACAGGGCGACAGATCCACAGTGGTTCATCTGCTGCCCTTTGTATCAATCTTCCTTATCCAAAAATAAATATTTCTTTTTAGAGCTTTTAAAAGTATTTAAAATATTGCATTTCACTCAAGAAATGTAAATGTACGAGGCTTGGAACTTAAATAGTGGCAACTATTTACTCACCAATGATACAAAAAAGTAATATCTTTGCACCTGTTACTGTGCTTCAAAGTAGTCACCAGCGTTGTGTAGAAACCGTTGCCAGCGATGTGGAAGGCGTAGTATACCGTTAGCAGATCCTGTTCTGTTGATGGTGCGAAAGTGGCGTAGGACCGTCGCTATTCACAATATACATAAATGACCCTGTGGATAACATTGGAAGTTCAAAAATGGTTCAAATGGCTCTGAGCACTATGGGACTTAACTGCTGAGGTCATCAGTCCCCTAGAACTTGGAACTACTTAAACCTAACTAACCTAAGAACATCACACACATCCATGCCCAAGGCAGGATTCGAAACTGCGACCGTAGCGGTCGCGCGGTTCCAGACTGAAGCGCCTAGAATCGCTCGGCCACACCGGCCGGCACATCGGAAGTTCACTGAGGCTTTTTGCGGATGATGCTGTAGTATATCGAGAGGTTGTAACAATGGAAAATTGTACTGAAATGCAGGAGGATCTGCAACGAATTGACACATGGTGCATGGAATGGCAATTGAATCTCAATGTAGACAAGTGTAATGTGCTGCGAACACATAGAAAGAAAGATCCTTTATCATTTAGCTACAATATAGCAGGTCAGCAACTGAAAGCAGTTAATTCCATAAATTATCTGGAAGTACGCATTAGGAGTGATTTAAAATGGAATGATCATATAAAGTTGATCGTCGGTAAAGCAGATGCCAGACTGAGATTCATTGGAAGAATCCTAAGGAAATGCAATCCGAAAACAAAGGAAGTAGCTTACAGTACACCTGTTCGCCCACTGCTTGAATATTGCTCAGCAGTGTGGCATCCATACCAGATAGAGTTGGTAGGAGAGATAGAGAAGATCCAACGGAGAGCAGCGCGCTTCGTTACAAGATCATTTAGTAATCGCTAAAGCGTTAGAGAGATGATAGATAAACTCCAGTGGAAGACTTTTCAGGAGAGACGCTCAGTAGCTCTGTATGGGCTTTTGTTGAAGTTTCGAGAACGTACCTTCACCGAGGAGACAAGCAGTATATTGATCCCTCCGACGTATATCTCGCGAAGAGACCATGAGGATAAAATCAGAGAGATTAGAGCCCACACAGAGGCATACCGACAATCTTTCTTTCCACGAACAATACGAGACTGGAATAGAAGGGAGAATCGATAGAGGTACTCAAAGTACCCTCCACCACACACCGCTTTCGGAGTATGGATGTAGATGTAGATGTAGAATGGAGCGGTCTAAAGTTATGGTGATTCTCGTGTACGACTGTGATGGTGTTACCCTAACGCATTACGTTCCTCCACTGCAGACCGTCAATGCACGGTATTACTGTTCGTTTTTGGAGCATCACCTGCGACCAGCTATGCGAAGAAGCGGTAACATTTTCTGCGCAACCCACCCATCATTTTGCACGACAATGCGCGGGCGCATACAGCGTAAGCTGTGGCTGCTCTGTTCGGTCGATCGGACTGGGAAGTACTGTACCATCCACTGCTGCTGCTGCTCACATCTTTTACTTTCCCCTCTTTGGGGAAGTGTGTGTGGGGGAGTTTGTAGCCTTTCGGCTTTTACTCCCCTGTGAACGTGTGTGTGTGATTTTTCTATAGTTTTTTGGTGTCTGTGACTTGTGATGTTTGTTGTGAGTGAGTCTAGTACTTGCCTGAGGTAGGCGAAAAGATTGGTGTTATATGGGAAGGAACTGGATTAGGGATTGGGTTTTGGGATTTTCTCTTCGACTTAATCGTCGAAGATCGTCATAGGGCGCTTATGCTTATCGCGGGACATGTCATACCGACCTAGGGAGTGGATGAGCGCGTTTTCGGATCTGGAAGAACCCTCATAGAAGGCCCTTGCCAGATCCTGGAAACGTTCTCTCAGGAGTGGGATTTCGGCTGCGGCGTGCAAGTCGTCTGTGGGGAATCCAAGAGGTAGGTGCAGTGCCCTTCTGAGGGCGCGGTTCTGCAGCCTCTGAAGTTTGTCCAGGTGCTGCTTTGCCGCGTACCCCCCAGACAGGGCACGCATACTCCATTACTGGCCGGATCAGGGCCTGGTAAACATTTACTGCTACTGGGCAGGGAAGGGAGCTGTTTGTGTTCAGGATAGGGTATAGAATGGACATTCTGGCGCAGACCTTCCTGTGGACCTCGTCTATGTGGGGTTTCCACGTAAGACGAGAGTCCAAGGTTACGCCAAGGTACTTGGCGGTTCTGCGCCAGGGGAGTTGGATTCCATTTAGGTGAAGGTGGAGGGGGGGACGTTGAGGAGGTTCGCGCCTTCCGAGCCTGCGGGTAATCAGCATTGCCTGCGTCTTCTCGGAGTTGATCGTGATGCGCCAGCGACGGGCCCAAGTTTCTGTGTCATCTAAAACCTTTTGTAGCCTACGGATGACCAGGTCCTTGTTCGCATTTCTCGTGTAGAAGGCTGTATCGTCAGCGTACTGTGCAGTGTGCACCAGGGGGGCCGTCGGAGTATCCGCAGTGTACAAACTGTACAATACGGGCCCCAGAACCGATCCCTGTGGCACCCCGGCACGAATACGCCTTCTGGTGGAGGAGGCAGTTTCTACTTTGACGGAGAAAGTCCTATTCGTGAGATAGCTCTTAATGAGCTGAACTATGCTCCCGGGAAACCCTTGTGTGTACAACTTGTAGAGTAGCCCTCTATGCCATACTGAATCAAAGGCTTTGGCTACGTCTAGTTGCACTATCCCGCAGTAGCCTCTGTGGTTGAAGCCCTCTGTGGCTGCTTCAACCATTCTCATGACCTGTTGTGGGGCAGAGTGGTTCTGCCGGCACCCAAATTGGAAATCCGGCAGAATTTGCTCTCTGGTAATATGTTCTTGTATGGGTCTTAGCAGGAGGCGCTCATAGATCTTGCTGAGTGTTGGCAAGAGGCTAATCGGCCTGTAGTGCTGCGGGAATAGAGGGTCTTTCCCTGGTTTGTGTATCGCGACCACTTCCGCATGTTTCCAGCAAGCTGGGAAAACACGGGAACGAGTAATCTCGTTGAGGACGTTCGCGAGGTGTGTGATCGCTGTGGGTGGGAGTTTTTTGACTAACTGGTTTGTGACACTGTCGTGCCCTGGCGCCTTTTTTGTAGGGAGGGACCTGATTACTCTTGCCACGTCCTCGGGGGCAAAAAGTATGGGTTCGTCCTCTGGGTCCTCCTCGGCATTGAGGAAGACGGCCAGTTGACGACTGACTACCTCTTCGTGTTCTTCATCCTGGGGTTCTGCCGCTTGGAACTGCTTCTCAAAGGAGTCGGCGAGGGCGTTGGCCTTTCCAGCATGGCTGTAGACCAGTCCCCGCTCGCCATGCAGTGGCGGCATCCTAGCGCGTCGTTTTGTAAACTGTTTGGTCGCTTGCCATAGTGTATGATCGTCTACTTTGAGAGATGTGAGGCGGTTTTGCCATTGCTGGTTTCTGTGCTCATTGAGCGCTACCTTCAGCTCTCTCTGTAGACGATTGAGCAGCCTCCTGGTGGCCTGATTTCTGGTGATCTTCCACTCTTTTGCCACTCTGTTCTTGTGTCGAATTTGAGCTAGCAAGTGTTCCGGGAGCTGTATTTGCGGCGGTGGGCCATCCCTTTGTGGAGGGGTGGCTTCTTCCGCTGCCTGCAAGATGGTGCCTGTTAGGTCTTGTAGCGCTTGTTCTACTGTTTCAGCAGTGGGTGGCGGAACGCGAGCGATATCAGAGGCGACAGTTTCTTGGTATCGCTCCCAGTCTGTTCGTTTGTACGACGTCTGGTACCGTGGGAGTGCTACCCATTCTCCCACATCGACCTCCAGAATCACTGGGTTGTGGTCGGAGGACATTCTGTTGATTGTCCTTGCGGCCACGAACCCTGCGATCCTCCTGGTGAGAGCTATGTCTAACACATCGGGCCTGCTTCCGTTTTTCGGAAAATGTGTGGGCTCGACTGGACCCCATGTTTCGAAGTGGTGGGCGCGCGCTAGTTGTTGCAGTTTGGCGCCTGCTCTGGAGGTTACTCTAGAATTCCAATCAGGATGTTTGGCATTGAAGTCTCCCCCTATTATGAGTTTGCCTTCAATTTGCCCTAGAGCAGCTATGTCTCCCTCATCTATCTGGTCATGTGGGGGTCGGTAGACTGCAACAATTGTTAGGGGTCCAGTGGCAGTGGTTACTTCCACCGCCACTGCTTCGATTTTGTTGGTAGCTGGTAAGAATACCTGGTGGTGGGGGATCCCTCTTTTTACATATATGGCCACTCCTCCACCTTGGGTTGGCCTATCTTTACGGTAGCTAATGTAGTTGGGAACTGTCGCTTTTACTCCCGGTTTTAGGTGGGTTTCCCCCATCATGCATATGTCGATGGAGAATGTAGTGTCGGTAGCTGGACCGACACCGTGATGTGGATTGCTGAAAAGGAATGCTAAACTAACGCTGTGGCCGATAGTGCACGCTCGGCATAACGCAGACGGGCGTGAAGTCTGGAACATGAGAACTTATGAATGAATAAGAAGAAAAGTATGTAGATACTTTTTACTTATCTTTTATTGATTCCTTGGAATACATCTCTCTTGAATACTCGTAAGCTATAGGCACTGATACAAATGGCTCCTTGCTAGTTCGTAGCCATTAACTTAGCTGATGGCTATTCTGTCTCTCGGCTAATGAGAGAGAAAGGCTTCGTACCACTGGGCGATAGCTAGGTTCGCGTACAACTGGGCGGTAGCTTGGTTCTCGTACAACTGGGGCGATAGCTAGGTTCGCGTACAACTGGGGTCGAGTCCACTCTCGTATCACGAGACCTGCCTTGGTGGTGGCGCTAGGTCTGCGATCACAGTGGCGACACGCGGGTCCGACATGTACTACATGGACCGCGGCCGATTTAAACTACCACCTAGCAAGTGTGGTGTCTGGCGGTGACACCACATTCCTCCCCCGCAAATCGGCGAACGGTCGTGTAATAAGGCTTCCGCCCGCCGTGGGGAGGACCACATGTTGACGTATGCGATGAGGTGGGGAGCCTAACAACAGGCGAGGCTGTGCCACCCGCACCCGGCCATCCGGTCCGAGGGGAGCTAGGAAACGCCTGCAAAACTAGTCCAGGGTGCACGTCAACATGCGGTGTATGCGCCCGTAAAGAAACATGAGGGGCCGAAGTGTCGACCTCCATTGCGTCGGGGTAGCCGACGCGCGATGACGTCACGTGGTCCGGAGCGGGCGGGAGTTCCATGGCGGCGGACAGCTGGTCACGGGAAGCGATCGGCGGCGCGTGACCCTGGGAGGCGCCTGGCGGCGGCGTCGAATGCGGTCGGCGCCGGCGGGAGAACAAGCGGCGGCGGCGGCGGCTGCTGCTGCTGCTGCGGCGGCGGCGGCGGCGGCGCGTCGCCATCGGGCAAAATGGAAGGCATCGTCGGTAACACCTGGGGATGAGGCGAGCCAGTAGATGGGTCCCCAGGGCGCTGACCGGACGGCACCGTCGCTGAAAGCAGACGGGGAGCGGCAGAACCCGAGCGACGACAGAGGCGCAGCTGATTGAGATGCCGACGCACCTCACCAGAGGCCCCCAAAACCAAATACATCGCGCGGCCGAGGCAGCGAAGAATGCGCCCTGCGAGCCAACGCCGTGAACCTCGATAGTTGCGATAAAATACAACGTCGCCTGGAGCAAAAGCAGGAGTCTGCCGCTGCGCAGGAACCTGATGCGGCGGATGCAGCAAAGACATCAAGGTGCGATGAGGACGACCGTGGAGCAACTCAGCCGGCGAGCGACCCTCTCGGGGCTGAGAGCGATACGAAGACAAAAAGAGCAACAATGCGTCCTCCCGAGAATGCGACTCTTTCAATTTCAACATCTGTGACTTGAAAGTCCGGACCAAACGTTCAGCGGCACCGTTGGACTGAGGCGAAAACGGCGCGGATGTCAGATGTTGAATACCATTGGCCTGGCAGAATGACTGAAATTCTGCGGACATGAATTGTGGGCCATTGTCGGAAACAATAGTCTGCGGAAGACCTTCAATGCAAAAGATAGCAGACAACGCTTGGATGGTGGCGGAGGACGTCGTGGAAGACATCCGGACAACAAAAGGAAAATTACTGAAGGCGTCGACCAGAACCAACCATCGAGCATTCCAGAATGGACCAGCAAAATCAATGTGCAAGCGTTGCCAAGGGGAAGTGGCTTTTGGCCACGCAAAGACTTTCCGCGGCGGTGCGGACTGTTGTTCGGCACACGCCGGGCACGAAGAACACATATTCGTAATCGCAGCATCGATTCCGAACCAAGTACAGTGCTGACGAGCAAGTTGTTTCGTTCGCACTATACCCCAATGTCCTTGATGAAGAAGCCGTAAAACAGAGGACTGTAACGAACGTGGGACCACGACTCTGGACTGATCATTATCAGAACGCAACAACAAAACACCACGTCGAACAAAAAGTCTCTCCTTGTGAGCAAAAAATCGGCGAACCAACGGATCCTCGATCCGAGACTTTGACAAAGGCCATTGCGTAGCAACAAAACGTAAAACAGTAGCAAGGACAGGGTCAGCAGCTGTGGCTGTAGCGACACGACGAAAATCAATCGGAAACGATTCGACCACTTCATCGGTTTCCGAATCAATGAACATGCAAGCAAGTTCGGAAGAATCGAATGCTTTATCCTCAGCAACAGGCAAACGGGACAACGCATCGGCGTTTCCGTGCTTAGCAGTGGACCGATACAAGATATCGTAGCGGTACTGCGAGAGGAAAATAGACCAGCGAAGGAATTTCTGCGCTGTACGTGGAGGTACAGGCTTGTTCGGATGAAAAAGCGACGTCAAAGGTTTGTGGTCTGTGATGATGGTAAAGTGACGACCATACAAGAAATCATGGAACTTAGTAACACCAAACACGAGAGCCAAAGCTTCTTTCTCTATCTGTGAATAATTTCTTTGCGCAGACGAGAGCAATTTGGACGCAAAGGCAATAGGGCGATCATGTGAGCCAACTTTGTGCGCAAGCACAGCACCGATCCCGAAATCCGATGCATCTACCATCAACAAAAGGGGTTTCTGGGGATCGAAAGGCGTAAGGCAAGTATTAGAAAGCAACGCCGATTTCAACTGGCGAAAGGCGCGCTCACATTCCGTCGTCCAGACGAACGGAACACCTTTACGGCGTAAGCGATGAAGCGGAGCTGAAATGGAAGAGGCATTGCGCACATATTTATGGTAATAATTAATTTTACCCAACACACTCTGTAGCTGTTTGAGATTTTGAGGGGACGGCAAATCGTGTATGGCACGGAGGTGCTCTGGACTTGGATGTATGCCTTGGGCATTAATGACATGTCCCAGGTATGGTAAGTCACGAGCAAAAAACACACATTTGTCCTTCCTCAAGCGAAGACCATTTTGCCGCAAGACCTGAAATAATGTTCGTAAGTTCGCAAGATGATCTTCTTCTGTCTGTCCGGAGATCACTATATCGTCCAGATAGTTTGCTGCAGTAGGGACCGACGCACAAATAGTTTGTAAATATTGCTGAAACAAGGCAGGGGCGGATGCACACCCGAAAGGCAGTCTTTTGAAGCGGTACAATCCAAGATGCGTGTTAACCACCAATACGCGCTGGGATTCGTCGTCCACCGGTATTTGCAAGTACGCATCGGCTAGGTCCAACTTTGAAAAATATTTTCCCGGGCACAGTTTAGCAAAAAGATCTTCCGGGCGGGGCAAAGGAAAAGTAGCAGTCACTAGCTGTGGATTCACTGTGGCCTTGAAGTCCACGCAAAGTCTCAATTTTCCGGAAGGTTTTGGCAAAATTACTAAGGGTGAGGCCCAGAGAGAAGCTTGCACACGTTCAATTACACCCTGTGATTCGAGATCGTGTAACGTTCTTGCGACCTCATCACGCAATGCGTGGGGAACATTGCGCGCCCTGAAAAATTTCGGTTGCGCGTTTACCTTCAGTTCTAAATGTGCTTCATAGTTTTTAGCGCAACCTAAGCCCGGTGCAAAAACGTCTGCAAATTCGTCACACAGCCGAGAAACACTGTCTGTAGGCACAGTCTGATTCACTGATAGGACCTGATTTACAATAGACATGTTAAACAACTTAAATAAATCTAGACCAAATAAGTTCACTGCAGAAGAAGAACGAAGAACGTAAAATGACACAAGTTTTGTTCGTCCCTTGAATGTTGCAAGAAGGCTGCACTGTCCTAACACAGGAATTTTCTGTCCGGAATATGTAGTTAGCTTAACATTTGCGGCACGCAACGGAGGTGCGCCCAGTTGTTTGTATGTGTCGTGATTGAGCAATGAAACTGCAGCTCCGGTATCGAGCTGGAATGGTATCACTTTGCCTTCAAAGTCTAAGTCCACAAAAAGTTTATTGTCCTGCTGACGACAAGAGCGACTGTTTTGTGCAATTGGAACAGACACTGGTACAGAATCACTTGCTAATTGACGTGATTTCCGGCGACGTCGACGCACAGTTTTTGTGGGACGATCACAGTCACTGTTAGAGAAAGTGTCACTGGACGAAGTGGAATTAACGACATGAATGTCCATAGGCGAAAGTCCACGAGCCTGAGTGTCCGTGGTTCGATTCCGGCGCGAAGCAAAGGGCCTGGAATGATTGTGATTGTCTGATCTGAGCTTTTTCTGGCAAACACTTTGAACATGTCCTTTCTTATTGCAGAAAAAGCAAATAGCTTGGCGTGACGGGCAATGTTCACGCGAATGTCGAGTAGCACACCGCGGGCATGATTTCACTGCATTTGTGTGCCGGCGCGGCACACCTGGCTTAGCACGCGGCGGTCGCTGTGTCGCCGCGCGCGAGGCCCGGGTACCGGGCCGCGCAGCGCGTCCAGCGGGCCGGTTAATGTTACACACGGCTGGCGAAGTTTCAAAAGATTCCTGAGCACAGTCCAGTGTGTCCTGTCTATCCAATATGTCTATCACTTGTTGAAGGGAGGGATTAACTAGTTTCAAAATTTGCTCCCGTATGCGAACATCAGAAACGTTCTGTGCAATTGCATCACGCACCATTGTATCTGAATAAGAAAGACCACAGTCACATTCAAAGGCACAGTCCCTAGTAAGTCCTTGCAATGTTGCTACCCACGCCCTATTAGTTTGACCGGCCGTACGTTTTGTACGAAAGAACGTATACCGTTTTGCAACCACATTAACTGTTTCTTTAAAATAGGCATCTAATGCAGACAAAATTTCCTCGTAGGACAGAGTTGCTACGTCTCGTCGGGGAAACAATTTCACTATCACACGGTATGTGGACACACCGACACAAGAAAGCAAAAACGGCTGCCGCTCATTACCTTGAATTCTGTAGGCAGCAAGGTGAAAGGCGAACTGACGAGACCACTCTTGCCAGGTCTCGTGGTTCGGGTCGTAGTGCCTAAAAGGCGGTGCAACGGCAGGTTGTGGCTGCGGTAGCGGTGAAGCGGCTGCGGCCGCATCGGTGTGCAGCGCACGTTGACCCTGGACGAGCTGTCCAAGGGCATCCAGTAACGCCTGCGTCTGCTGATTCTGCAAGCGATAAAATTCGGACAGTACATCTGGAGAATGTGGCGAAGCCATGACACAAATAAATGTAAGCAATCAGAAATAAATGTAAGCAATCAGAAAAAGGTCCTTTTCCCTCGTCGCCAATAATTGTAGTGTCGGTAGCTGGACCGACACCGTGATGTGGATTGCTGAAAAGGAATGCTAAACTAACGCTGTGGCCGATAGTGCACGCTCGGCATAACGCAGACGGGCGTGAAGTCTGGAACATGAGAACTTATGAATGAATAAGAAGAAAAGTATGTAGATACTTTTTACTTATCTTTTATTGATTCCTTGGAATACATCTCTCTTGAATACTCGTAAGCTATAGGCACTGATACAAATGGCTCCTTGCTAGTTCGTAGCCATTAACTTAGCTGATGGCTATTCTGTCTCTCGGCTAATGAGAGAGAAAGGCTTCGTACCACTGGGCGATAGCTAGGTTCGCGTACAACTGGGCGGTAGCTTGGTTCTCGTACAACTGGGGCGATAGCTAGGTTCGCGTACAACTGGGGTCGAGTCCACTCTCGTATCACGAGACCTGCCTTGGTGGTGGCGCTAGGTCTGCGATCACAGTGGCGACACGCGGGTCCGACATGTACTACATGGACCGCGGCCGATTTAAACTACCACCTAGCAAGTGTGGTGTCTGGCGGTGACACCACAGAGAACTCCTTCATGAGTTCTCGGAACTCGACCTCTTGATTAACAATGCCGTCTGCGTTAAAGACGCACATTGTCAGGCCTTGAATATTTGGTCGTCTATTCATGATGGGGTGTTGATACTACTGAGGAAGTCGCAGAGGGGAGCGACTGCTGGACTGTTGCCTGAAGGGCGACGAGGATCTGTGTGTTCTGCTTCTGGGCTTCCCTGTACCATCCACCATACTCCCCGGACTTAAGTCCTTGTGGCTTTGATTTGATTCTGAAGATGAAGGAACCAATACGTGGCATTCGCTTCAGAGCTGTTCCAGAGATTCGACAGGCAGTAGACCGCTCCATTCGCACCATCAACAGAACAGGCTCTGCTAACGGTATACTACGCCTTCCACATCGCTGGTAACAGGTTCTACACACCGCTGGTGACTACTCTGAAAGACAGTAACAGGTGCAAACATGTAACTCTTTTGTATCAGATGTGAATAAATAGTTGCCACTATTTAAGTTCCAGCCCTCGTATTTTATCACTAGACAGATTTCAACATAAAATTCTTTGGCTCTGCAACACACACAGATCAGCTGAGATTACCACACACAACCCTTGAAACTTCCAACACACACAGATCAGTCGCAACCGACTGCAACGTAGCATGCAAATCTTGCAAACATTCCGTCCTTTCTGTCACTGTCTCTGGGGATCTGCCGGTCAGGTAACAAGTCCAGCCAGCATTTTATGATGAATCAAAATTTTCTTGCATTCCGATTTGGAATTTACGCAAAAATCTCATTCTGTTGCATTCTTAAACGGGCTTCCTGTGGAAGTATTATTTCATATTTGTAGGCTAACGGTGGGAAAGCTTAACAACTTCGTGCTGTGTTTTCCATGTTCTTCTTATCGATTTCTTTTCTTCATGCCTTCATTCTTCTACCTGCTTAGTAGTCTGTCTTTCTCCAGTCGTTCTTACGAAGCATTCTGTTATGCCATTGGTTTTGATATACACTCCTGGAAATTGAAATAAGAACACCGTGAATTCATTGTCCCAGGAAGGGGAAACTTTATTGACACATTCCTGGGGTCAGATACATCACATGATCACACTGACAGAACCACAGGCACATAGACACAGGCAACAGAGCATGCACAATGTCGGCACTAGTACAGTGTATATCCACCTTTCGCAGCAATGCAGGCTGCTATTCTCCCATGGAGACGATCGTAGAGATGCTGGATGTAGTCCTGTGGAACGGCTTGCCATGCCATTTCCACCTGGCGCCTCAGTTGGACCAGCGTTCGTGCTGGACGTGCAGACCGCGTGAGACGACGCTTCATCCAGTCCCAAACATGCTCAATGGGGGACAGATCCGGAGATCTTGCTGGCCAGGGTAGTTGACTTACACCTTCTAGAGCACGTTGGGTGGCACGGGATACATGCGGACGTGCATTGTCCTGTTCGAACAGCAAGTTCCCTTGCCGGTCTAGGAATGGTAGAACGATGGGTTCGATGACGGTTTGGATGTACCGTGCACTATTTAGTGTCCCCTCGACGATCACCAGTGGTGTACGGCCAGTGTAGGAGATCGCTCCCCACACCATGATGCCGGGTGTTGGCCCTGTGTGCCTCGGTCGTATGCAGTCCTGATTGTGGCGCTCACCTGCACGGCGCCAAACACGCATACGACCATCATTGGCACCAAGGCAGAAGCGACTCTCATCGCTGAAGACGACACGTCTCCATTCGTCCCTCCATTCACGCCTGTCGCGACACCACTGGAGGCGGGCTGCACGATGTTGGGGCGTGAGCGGAAGACGGCCTAACGGTGTGCAGGACCGTAGCCCAGCTTCATGGAGACGGTTGCGAATGGTCCTCGCCGATACCCCAGGAGCAACAGTGTCCCTAATTTGCTGGGAAGTAGCTGTTCGGTCCCCTACGGCACTGCGTAGGATCCTACGGTCTTGGCGTGCATCCGTGCGTCGCTGCGGTCCGGTCCCAGGTCGACGGGCGCGTGCACCTTCCGCCGACCACTGGCGACAACATCGATGTACTGTGGAGACCTCACGCCCCACGTGTTGAGCAATTCGGCGGTACGTCCACCCGGCCTCCCGCATGCCCACTATACGCCCTCGCTCAAAGTCCGTCAACTGCACATACGGTTCACGTCCACGCTGTCGCGGCATGCTACCAGTGTTAAAGACTGCGATGGAGCTCCGTATGCCACGGCAAACTGGCTGACACTGACGGCGGCGGTGCACAAATGCTGCGCAGCTAGCGCCATTCGACGGCCAACACCGCGGTTCCTGGTGTGTCCGCTGTGCCGTGCGTGTGATCATTGCTTGTACAGCCCTCTCGCAGTGTCCGGAGCAAGTATGGTGGGTCTGACACACCGGTGTCAATGTGTTCTTTTTTCCATTTCCAGGAGTGTAATAATATCATGAGGTCAGTATAATACTTGCCACAGTCACATTTAATCTTACGATTCGTAGTAAGTCCTTGTAAGTCTGTCTCACACTGTTCTGGCTGCTTCTTTAGTCTGGAATATTTAAACCCAGCAGCCACCATAAGGACTTCCTCTTCACAGTATGAATTGCAAGCGTGGATTAATTCTTCATAGATCACAAGTTCTGGCTGCGAAGGGGGGAACAATGTGCAGCACATCCTATTAACTGACACGCCGGCCGTTGAAAAAAAATAAATAAATAAAATAAAATAAAAAATAAAAATAAAAAAATAAATAAAAAATGACTGTTTAACAGTACTTGACATTGCTGCAGATAGATGAGCTTCAAACTGGGTCAGTTACTCAAGCCACTCTTCTTTGTCCTCTTGAAATGGGCGAAACGGAAGCACTAATGACGACTGCGTAAGCTGTGGCGCTAACGTAATTGGTGGTGTCAGATGATGAGTCCCATTCGCTGTCGTCTGCATTTGAATGAAGCCCTTCATCATCTCACTAAGTTGCATCATTTGTGGCGTCTATAACTGAAGAAGCTGTGTTAGGTCGAGCTTTGGTGCAAAAGGCGCTTGCAATTGTGGCGGCGCTAACTGCGAGGCAGGCTAGCTTGCGGCGATGCGGTAGCCATGGCAAAGCAAAAATAGATAAAGCTAAATCAATATGTGGCAGCAAAACAAGAAAAATGAGAGAAAATGGCATGCACGGGTCTGAAGCAGATATATCGAAGAGCACAAATGGTAAAAGCGCAAGCAAAAATATCCAGAAAGCGATAAAAATGTAGTTGCCAAGGGAAGCACAGTGATGTGTGCGTCTATGTACAATGAATACTTGCCAGTAGAGCTAGCTATCAACAGCTCGATCTAATGTTCGGTACCACCTAGCAGCACGGAACTAATCTCGAACTTGACGACTAGTGCCCACGTGGCCATCGCTTATAACACCGTCCTGGCAGTCTTCGTTAGTCGGCGGCCTGGATGTTCTTCATTGGTCAAGTCATCCTATTGGTGACAGTGCTCAAAGCACCACTCACAGCGCCCGCAGGAATTTTCATCGAGACACCAGCTCTGTCACTATCAATAAGCAACGATACTACGCTCCTCCCCTCTAACCCCCTCTCCATTGTCGTGTAGTGACGACAACTGCAGCAACAGCGGGGCGGGAGGCTTGGACACTGGAAGCGGTGAGAAGGCAGGAGCCGAAGCTGTGGCTGGTGCCGAGCACCTGTCCACGCCCCGGCATTCGCTTTGGCGCCGTCCGGAACGGCAGCCGAGAAACGAGACGGAATGTGCGTCTCCGGATCCAGCGTTAGTGGAAGGTCTCCTGGTGGTCGAACCGATACGGCTTCTTGAATTGGTGCGTCGGCTTCCTGGCCGGCCGTGGAGTGGAGGGGACCAACGCCTGTGGACGTCTGCCGTCCGCTAGGCGTCGGATGAGCTGTAGGGTCCAGGACCATAGGTTCATCGCCAGGTGCTGGCGATGCAATCTAGGTAGCCAGAGGGGATGCAGGCTGCATCATCCGGTCGGGCAATGAATCTGTGAACAAAGAGTCAGTGGCTGAATAACGCAATTTACAGGTGTGTATTCGATTCTGGTGCCGTCGCTGCAATCCGCCTGGACCCTCTGTCAAAAACATGCAAGCAACTTTGCAACGAGGCCGCGTCCCAGCACTTCCGATCGCTATATGATCTGAAAAAAATTGACTCATTAGTTTGACTCATAGCATGAGGGAGTGGAGCAGGCGGCGGCCACCGTGGTAGGCGCAGCAACCGAGCAACTGGAGCAAACTGCGGTGGCTCCATCCATGAAGGAACTCCACCAGCGATGCGCCGTTCCGGGGGTGGGGGGGAGGGGGGGAGGTGGGGGTTGGTTGGTTGTTTCGGGGAGGGAGACCAGACGGCGAGGTCATTGGTCGCATCGGATTAGGGAAGGACGGGGAAGGAAGTCGGCCGTGCCCTTTGAAAGGAACCATCCCGGCATTTGCCTTGAGCGATTTAGGGAAATCACGGAAAACCTAAATCAGGATGGCCGGACGCGGGATTGAACCGTCGTCCTCCCGAATGCGAGTCCAGTGTCTAACCACTGCGCCACCTCGCTCGGTGGAGGTGGGGGGATGGCAGGATTACAAGAAGAGCAGTAAAGCTTCGTCCCGCGTCTGGTGGTGCGCAGCTAATCCATCAGGTGCTTGTAATTACTTCAAAATGGTTCAAATGGCTCTGAGCACTATGGGACTCAACATCTTAGGTCATAAGTCCCCTAGAACTTAGAACTACTTAAACCTAACTAACCTAAGGACATCACACAACACCCATGCCCGAGGCAGGATTCGCACCTGCGACCGTAGCAGTCCCGCGGTTCCGGACTGCAGCGCCAGAACCGCACGGCCACCGCGGCCGGCGCTTGTAAGTGCGTCCGGAGGAATATACACTACTGGCCATTAAAATTTCTACACCAATAAGAAATGCAGATGATAAACGGGTATTCATTGCACAAATATATTATACTAGAACTGACATGTGATTACATTTTCACGCAATTTGGGTGCATAGATCTGAGAAATCAGTACCCAGAACAACCACCTGTGGCCGTAATAACGGCCTTGATACGCCTGGGCATTGAGTCAAACAGAGCTTGGATAGCGTGTACAGGTGCAGCTGCCCATGCAGCTTCCACACGATACCACAGTTCATCAAGAGTATTGACTGGCGTCTTTTGACGAGCCAGTTGCTCGGCCACCATTGACCAGACGTTTTCAATTGGTGAGAGATCTGGAGAATGTGCTGGCCAGGGCAGCAGTCGAACATTTTCCGTATCCAGAAAGGCCCGTGCAGGACCTGTAACATGCGGTCGTGCATTATTCTGCTGAAATGTAGGGTTGGCCGGAATCGAATGAAGGGTAGAGCCACGGGTCGTAACTCATCTGAAATGCAACGTCCACTATTCAAAGTACTGCCAATGCCAACAACAGGTGACCGAGACGTGTAACCAATGCACCCCATACAATCACGCCGAGTGATACGCCAGTATGACGATTACGAATACACTCTTCGAATTTGCGTTCACCGCCATGTCGCCAAACACGGGTGCGACCATCATGATGCTGTAAACAGAGCCGGGATTCATCCGAAAAAATGACGTTTTGCCATTCGTGCGCCGAGGTTCGTCGTTGAGTACACCATCGCTGGCGCTCCTGTCTGTGAGGCAGCGTAAAAAAAATGGCTCTGAGCACTATGGGAATTAACTACTGTGGTCATCAGTCCCCTAGAACTTAGAGGCAGGATTCGAACCTGCGACCGTAGCAGTCGCGCGGGTCCGGACTGCGCGATGTATTGTCAAGAGTAACCGTAGCCGTGGTCTCCGAGCTCACAGTCCATGCTGTTGCAAACGTCGTCGAACTTTTCGTGCAGATGGTTGTCGTCTTGCAAACGACCCCATCTGTTGACTCAGGGGTCGAGACGTGGCTGCGCTATCCGTTACAGCCATGCGGATAAGATGCCTGTCATCTCGACTGCTAGTGATACCAGGCCATTGGGATCCAGCACGGCGTTCCGTATTACCCTCCTGAACCCACCGAATCCATATTCTGCTAACAGTCATTGGATCCCGACCTACGCGAGCAGCAATGTCGCGATACGATAAACCGCAATTGCGATAGGCTACAATCCCAACTTCATCGGAAACGTGATGGTACGCATTTCTTCTCCTTACACGACGCATCACGACAACGTTTGACCAGGCAACGCCGGTCATCTGCTGTTTGTGTATGAGAAATCAGCTGGAAACTTTCCTCATGTCAGCACGTTGTAGGTGTCGCCACCGGCGCCAACCTGGTGTGAATGCTCTGAAAAGCTAATCTTTTGCATATCACAGCATCTTCTTCCTGTCGGTTAAATTTCGCGTCTGTAACACGTCATCTTCGTGGTGTAGCAATTTTAATGACCAGTAGTGTACGTCGAGGCATCACCTCTGGCACTATCGGTAAGTTACGAGACTACGTATAATGTGGCACACGGTATCTTTCATGTATCGACGCTAGTGCTTCCTTCTTATGTTGAGTGATACTGCTCACCAACTGTTTCTAAAGAAATTGTGTACCTACCACAGCAAGAACCTCGAACTTTGTTCCTCTCTGGTAGAGGAAGCAACTTCTAAAAATGCTCTTTTCTTTATGGTATTACGATGTACCTTCGGCAGTAGTACTTGTTTTTGAAGACCTAAGTCATGGTAGAGACCGCCTACGACCCCCTACGATGATTTTTGTGGTCTGAACATAGAAGAGAAATCTTTATTTCTTAAATAAGTAAGGCCATTTGGCGAAAATTATTCGTGGATGTTTTTTGAAGGTTGTAGGAACTTTAACGAGAAATAGCAACAAGAAATGGATTTGCTCTAGTATAGCCTGTGAAACGTCGATATTAATGACAACTGTTTCCCCTAAATTTCGGATCGATTTCGAGGTGAACGGAAGCAGCAATTCTGGACGTGTGGGGTGTCGCATTGTCCTGCTGGAATTGCCCAAGTCCGTCGGACTGCACAGTGGACATGAGTGGATGCAGGTGAACAGACAGGATGCTTATGTACGTGTCACTTGTCAGAGTCGTATCTAGACGTATCAGGGGTCCCATATCACTCCAGCTGCACACGCCCCACTCCTTGACAGAGCCTCCACCAGCTTTAACAGTCCCCTGTTGACATGCAGGGTGTTTCCGGTCATCAACAGTTCAATGTCGGGGTTGGCGGGCCCAGGCGAGAAGTAAAGCTTTGTGTCGTGCAGTCATCAAGGGTACACAAGTGGGCCTTCGGCTCCGAAAGGCCCTAACGATGATGCTTCGCTGCATGGTTCGTACGCTGACAACTGCTGCTCTTCTGTCACGCTGAACGATTCTCTTCAGTCGTCGTTGGTCCTTTTCTTGCAGGATCTTTTTCCGGCCGCAGCGATGTTGGAGATTTGATGATTTTTTAAATATATATAAATTATAGAGCGCAGCAATCAGTCGTCCTTTTTTTAGATTTTATTACGCAAATCCAAATTTCGGCTAGTAGGTAGCCTTTCTCAATACACTATTTTCTATTCTCAATGCATGTAAGTCACTGTCGTTCGGGCGTCAGTTAAATTTAGTCATAGAACTGTGACTGACGCCCGAACAACGGGGACTTACGTGCATTTAGAATAGAAAATAGTGCATTGAGACTGGCTAGCTACTAGCCGAAATCTGGATTTGCGCAATAAAATCTAAAATAAGGACGACTGATTCCTGTACTCTATAATTTAGAAGTCACATAACAGTCGCTGAGTGCACCCACTTTCCGAATGGAGGTTAACCTGATTTGATGTTTTACCGGATTCGTGATATTACGGTACACTCGTGAAATGGTCGTTTGGGAAAATCCCCACTTCATCGCTACCTCGGAGATGCTGTACCCCACCGTTCTCTCGCCGACTATAACACCACGTTCAAACTCACTTAAATCTTGCCATTGCAGCAGCAGTAACCGATCTAACTGCGGGAGACACTTGCTGTCTTATATAGGCGTTGCCGACCACAGCGCCGTATTCTGCGTGTTTACATCTCTCTATATTTGAATTCGCATTCCTATAACATTTCCTTTGAGGGTTCAGTGTATTTCCCGCTTTTTGAAAATGATGACGAAAGTTGGTAAGCGCAGGATCCAAGATAGTTTTGCTTTGTTAAAAAGTATGTCATTTCTGACGTATTCTAAGTTTGAGAAATGAATACTGCGATCCTTTTCTTTAACGGTTTGATGCTCTGTAGTTAATTCGATTTTTTCCTTAGTGAAATTGTGCTTCTTTATCGTCAGTTACATATATTTTTATGATAGAAGCTTTGAGCATGAGCCACGCGAAAAGTTAATTGAAACGCCGCACGGGATTAGCCGAGCGGTCTGGGGCGCAGCAGTCATGGACTGTGCGGCTGGTCCCGGCGGAGGTTCGAGTCCTCCCTCGGGTATAGGTGTGTGTGTTTGTCCTTAGGATAATTTAGGTTACGTAGTGTGTAAGCTTAGGGACTGGTGACCTTAGCAGTGAAGTCCAGTAAGATTTCACACACATTTGAACATTTTTTTGTTAATTGAATAATAATGCGTGTTCATAGTCATCTCCATTTTCACTGTGTCAGTAAATGAAATTTCTGTCATTACTGCTTGTTTGCAGTTTTTGGGACGTATGGTATACTGTACCCTTTGATACCTGTCTAGTTGAAGCCATATACATTATTGTGTTTTAACTTGAAGTTTCTTTCTTCATTGGCAAATCTTTCACTGATGTTACTTTTCGTGGCAACTTTTTCACTGGTGTCTCAGATTATGCTTTAATCAGTCATTTGGTACTTTCGGTTGCTACTGCTGAAAGAAACTGTTTCATGTTATCTACGTGTACAGTTTATCAAAGTTTGCTGGAATATGTGATACGACAGTAAATTAACTTAACTGAAATACCTGTTCTGTACTATCCTGAGTTTCTCTTCATTTCTCAAATTCGTTACTTTCGAAGGAAGAATGTTTCTTTCATATCCCTTCAGATTTTTTCGTAACTCAGTTCTTGGTATTGCTTTTTTGTTCTTTCTGTTGTGTCTGCTCGTCAAATATGGGGTGCCTAGGAAAACTACTTTCTCGGATCGACAGACAACAATTCAACCAAATCGCGTTAGTAAATTTTATTACAAAAGGAAATGATTACAATATTTAGCTTTGTGAGATACAGACGTGTCGCGATCAAAGGACGACAGACAAACAAGTATGTACAATTCTTAATACAAGAGACGTAATACAATTCCTAAGTCGCTTCTATACAAGTGGCCATTCTTCATGCCGCTGTGGAAGTCTCAGAACTCCTAGTCCTCAACTGGGCCGCGGCCAGAAGGCGTGGCGCATATGTCCTCTTCGTGTCGAGGGCGCTGCCGTCGGGTTGTCGTCCTAGAGAGGGGTCGGTTTGGCTGATGTTTTCTTCACAGCCCTCTGTGCTCCAACGTTCCCGACTGGTGTGCCGGCGCTTGACATTACGCCTCAACACTTTCTGTCTCTGTCATACTACCATTTTTACTTTTCCTGTCAATTTACCTCACGCTCGAATTTTATTTATCGTGCTTTACTGCAGATTTCGCATCTAGTACTGAATTTCATTAGCATTTAATATTTATTTTCCATACTCGACACTGTTGCACCATCATTCAATAACATGAGTGACTATTTTAGCGTTTTGACTGTCTGGTTTCGTCCGATGGCCCATGTTCACGTCCGATTTCAGTCCCCTCTGTAATATCAATTCCTATTCGCTGAAAGATATATCTTTGCAACATAATTAAAATATATCTTATCATCAAGCCGAATATCAAAATTTTTGAACTTCTTTCTAATATGTATTTGTTTTTGTTAACTACACTACTGGCAGTTAAAATTGCTGCACCACAAAGATGATGATATGAGGGAAGTTTCCAAGCGATTTCTCATACACAAACAGCAGTTGACCAGCGTTGCTTGGTGAAACGTTGTTGTGATGCCTCGTGTAAGGAGGAGAAATGTGTACCATCACGTTTCCGACTATGATAAAGGTCGGGTTGTAGCCTATCGCGATTGCAGTTTATCGTATCGCGACATTGCTGCTCGCGTTGGTCCAGATCGAATGACTGTTAGTAGAATTTGGAATCGGTGGGTTCAGAAGGGTAATACGGAACGCCGTGCTGGATCCCAACGGTCTCGTATCACTAGCAGTCGAGATGACCGGCATCTTATCCGCACGGCTGTAGCGGATCGTCCAGCCATGTCTCGATCCCTGAGTCAACAGATGGGGTCGTTTGCAAGACAACAATAATCTGCACGAACAGTTCGACGACGTTTGCAACAGCATGGACTGTAAGCTTGGAGACCACGGCTACGGTTACCCTTGACGCTGCATCTCAGACAGGAGCGCCTGCGATGATGTACTCAACGACAAACCTGGGCGCACGAATGGCAAAACGTCATTTTTTCGGATGAATCCAGGTTCTGTTTACAGCATCATGATGGTCGCATCCGTGTTTGGCGACATCGCGGTGAACGCACATTGGAAGCGTGTATTCGTCATCGCCATACTGGCGTATCACCTGGCGTGATGATATGGGGTGCCATTGGTTACACGTCTCGGTCATCTCTTGTTCGCATTGACGGCACTTGAACAGTGGATGCTACATTTCCGAAGTGTTACGACCTGTGGCTCTACCCTTCATTCGATCCCTGCGAAAGCCTACATTTCAGCAGGATAATGCACGAACGCATGTTGCAGGTCCTGTAAGGGCCTTTCTGGATACGGAAAATGTTCGACTCCTGCCCTGGCCAGCACATTCTCCAGATCTCTCACCAATCGAAACCTTCTGGTCAATGGTGGCCGAACAACTAGCTAGTCACAATTCGCCAGTCACTACCCTTGATGAACTGTGATATCGTGTTGAAGGTGCATGGGCAGCTGTACCTGTACACGCCATCCAAGCTCTGTGTGAATCAATGCCCAGGCGTATCAAGGCCGTTGTTACGGCCAGCGGTGGTTGTTCTGGGTACTGATTTTCTCAGATCTATGCACCCAAGTTGCGTGAAAATGTAATCGCATGTCCGTTCTAGTATAATATATTTGTCCAATGAATACCCGCGTATCATCTGCATTTCTTCTTGGTGTAGCAATTTTAATGGCCAGTAGTGTACTTTCAAAGAATGTGCTTCCTATGAAACAGTCCGAAGAGATATGGCAGTTGAATGGAAAGAGTCCGTTGTTTCTTTGGATCGCGCGATAGATGTGAAAGCATGAGACCCGTTCAAGAGGAAATGTGGGAATTGTATTGTAATCCTGGCAGATGTTCCTGTGCATCACCAAAGATGATAAAATGGAGAATTCTTGTAGGATTCAGTACGATTCAGTTACATTGCATTCATATGGTAATTTTGTTGTTAAATAGAAGCCTTTGTCAACGTACTGTGGGCAACGGCCTTGCCGCAGTGGATACACCGGTTCCCGTGAGATCACTGAAGTTAAGCGCTGTCGGCCATGGTCGGCACTTGGATGGGTGACCATCCAGGCCGCCATGCGCTGTTGCCATTTTTCGGGGTGCACTCAGCCTCGTGATGCCAATCGAGGAGCTACTCAACCGATTAGTAGCGGCTTCGGTCAAGGATACCATCATAACGGCCGGGAGAGCTGTGTGCTGACCCCACGCCCTCTCCTATCCGCATCCTCCACTGAGGGTGACACGGCGGTCGGATGGTCCCGGTAGGCCACTCGTGGCCTGAAGACGGAGTGCTTTTATCAAGGCACTCTTTTCTACTGGAAGTCGATGGCTCGGTCTGTAATACAATGGGATAGTTCTGGGAATTATTTGTTAGACATTTATGCTCCTTACTGGTTAATCTGAGCTGTTAGGCTGAGTTATACTTTCATAGTTGGAATTTACATCGATTAACCAAAACATTATGACCACCTGTTAAATAGCGTGTTGATCCACATTTGAAACACAGCGCAGCAGCGATTGTGCTTGGCATGGATTCTGCAAGCCCTTGCTATGTTTTCAGATGTATGGGGCACTAGATGTCTGCTCACAGGTCTCTCAATTTCCGCAGATTACGGGACGGTGGTTTGTGGGCACACAGCTGGCGCCCGATATGTGTTCCAATGGGTACAGATAAAGGGCATTAGCTTGCTAAGACATCAATGTGAGTTTATTATCATGTTCCTCAAACAACTGCAGCACGATAGAGGCCTTGTGTCACGGATAATTTCCTGCTGGAAGATGCCATCAGCGTAGGGGGAGACTTCAAGAATGAAGCGATGCAGGTGGTCCGCAATAATGTTCACGTAGTTCACTGCTGTCACTACTTAATTTGGGATATAAAATACTCTCTAATATGCTATTCGACAGAATACTCCCGATCATACAGAGGGAGACGGGGCCGTACCAATGCGGATTCCTTCCTGGGAAGTCAACAATACATCAAATATTCACCTTATGACAAATCCTGGAAAACACAAACGAATACGGAGTTGGCACGTATCACCTCTTTATAGATTTCAAAGCAGCTTATGATAGCATAAATAGAGAGCAGTTACATCAAACTCTAGATGAACTGGGAATCTCTAGAAAGTTGATAAGGCTAGTGAGAATGACAATGAGCGAAACACAAAGTAGTGTAAGAATAGGAGGAATGATGTCCAATAGAATGAGTATTAAAAATTGAGTGCGATAAGGGGATGCATTGGCATGCCTTCTCTTTAATGCCGCCCTGGAGAAGCTGATGAGAAACGCAAACCTTCTGAATAGGGGAACGATCTTCTATAAATCGGTGCAGATACTGGCCTATGCAGATGACATAGATATAATAGGAAGAACCCAAAAAGCAATGGGAGACATTTACAGCTCTTGAACAGGCCAGTAGGAACATGGGTTTAATTATTAATGAACGAAAAACAAAATATATGGTAGCGGGAAAAACACATAGAGAAAATATGCCGAATACAATAACAATGGGCAATTATACATTTGAGAGAGTTGAACATTTCAAGTATCTGGGCTCGACAGTTACACATCTAAATGAGACCTCCTATGAAATTATGCAGAGATTAATACTAGCCAACAGAGCCTATTTTGCCCTAACAAGACTTCTATCCTCAAGGCTCCTGACTCGTAGCACTAATTAACTATCTATAAATCACGTATGCGACCAGTGCTTACATATGCCTCTGAAGCCTGGACATTAACGACTAAAGATATTGAAACACTGGATGCATTTGAAAGAAAGGTACTCAGACGAATTATCGGCCCAATCTGTGAAAGAGGAAGATGGAGGAGGAGATACAACCATGAGTTGTATATCATATACAAAGACCAACCCATCAGAAGGATAGTGAAATCATCCAGACTGAGGTGGGCAGGACATGTGGCTCACATGAATGATACAGAAGTACCAAAAAGAATATTACAAGGAAAGCCAGGAGGTCAGAGAGGACATGGTCGACCAAGAGCCAGATGGGAAGATGGAGTAATCGAAGATCTTAGGAAGATGGAGAGTATTGGCAAAGGACTAAGAGAAATGGAAGGAAATTGTAGAAGAGGCCAAGGCTCATCATGAGCTGTGGAGCCAAGAAAGAGGAAGAAGTTCACTGGTGTCATGGTATCTTCGAGTACTACCATATGTCTCACAGAATCCCAGCTCAATGTCCCCATGGCATAATTCTGCTCTCACCAGCCTGCAACTGTGGCGCAGTACACGTTTCAAGCAGCCATTCGTCTGGATGACGGTGTGTAAGGACCCAGCCATCGACCTGGTGTATCAAGAAACGCGATTCATTCGACAGGCGAAACATATCTGTTGATCCATGGTGAAAATCGAGTGAAGGTGTCCCCACTGCAATCGTAACTGATGATGTAGTTGGCTCAACACAGGAATTCGTAGGAGCCGTGTGATGTGGAGCTCCATGTTCAACACTTGCCGTTGAACGATGTGCTCCGAAACACTTGTGCTTGCACCAGCATTGTACTATGACGTCACATCTGCCCCAGATCGCTGCTTACCCTGGATCACACAGTGGGGGATCCTCCGACCTCTACGTTTTGTACTGAGACGTGGACGTCCAGTACCATACGGCCTACGAGCTATTGCACCATCCTTCAATCACTTTCCAAAGGTGCTCACTACGGTAGCACGCAAACAGCCAACCAGCCTCACTGTTTCAGAGACACTCGTTTCCTTCCGCAGCGCCACAACAATGTGCCCTTTGTCAAAACCGCTTATAGCAGTGGATTTCCGCATTTGTGGCCCGTATCGTCGATATTCGTGTCCTCCGCTTACATTCTTTCCTTACTGCGTCACGTGCCCACAGCGCCATCAGGAGCCATTCAGCCTTGCGGTGGGCAGTCGGCAGAATGTTTTGGCTCATTAGTGTACATCCTGTCATTTTTGCAATAGACTAACTTTTATTACGGCAAATACGAGGCTGCTGTTTTACAAATGTGCTCCTGGTCTCAAATTTAGCTTCTTCCATTCAATTTTAGTCTTTTAAATAGGCTTAAATATCTTACCAAAATAAGTTATGTGGATTTGCTGGCGGAAATTATACCATATTTCGTGTTGCGGTATAATAAAGCGGTAAAATTCTGACATTGGACCTACTCAACATGCTACTTATTTCTACATGGATGAAATACGTAAATAGGATGTTACTAGTAAACGAACTGTTCTGTTCTTCTCACGTGATATTTACAGTATTTTTTCACTTTCTTTTCTCATACATTGATGGTTCCCTAGAGTTTCTGTCACAATTTTGCGGTTAAAGTACTACGATCTTCCATATGCATATGCCAGTTGTAACGCATTTTTTATATTTCATTTCAGTTAACAATTGCGGTATATATAGGGAGGCAGACTGGTAGATTATTATGTGGCCGTCTATTTTCAGACCAAACATAGCCATGCTGTATGCTTTTTTCATAATCCCTCTCACCACACGCCTTTTGCAAGAGATTGTTACTTTGATACTGCAGTGTTTTTATCCCATTTGGAATTAGAGCGACCTTCCTTCACCGGAAAATACTTTCTATTAATTGTGGGTATAAAAAAAAGGCACTCCGGAAATGGCTGATGAATTACTCTTTATCGCCTGCCTGCAACGAAGTGAGTGGTGAACCTCTTTTATTTTGAATAAGATGCGCAATTGTCATCGATACTATACGCGTTCCTTCTCCAAAGTACACCGCATTGTTTTAGCACTGTCCTTGCGGGTAGAGAGGTTTGCGTGTTAATGACAAACTGAGGGCTATGGTGGCAGTAGCTTAGCTACTGGAAGGGTCTCCCATGCCTGAAGGTCTCAACGGATGAACCAGACAAAGTGTGTCCCACAACGCCCAATCTTTTTCCGCATCCCTTTCCATAGTCCTTTTCCCCAACATCCTAGGACCCAATGGCGAAGTGGATGGAAGAAGAACTTCTCACACGAACTGGCTGTAAACGCGCTGCTCTACTGTCCTTGAGTTCGCGGCACTTCGCTGCAGTTCTGGTGTTTGAAACCACAGCTCATATCCCTCTGCCCTGATGAATTGTTCCAGAATCATAGCGAGTGAGTTACTTCCTTGTAAGTTGAGATCTACCTTAAACAAAGCCACGCGTTTGGCAACTTCTCCTGCCATCTGTCGAGTGGCGAAGGGATGAAGACGGTGGTAGCAGGCTTGATTGAAGCTAGAAGCTATTGATATAGACCAGCACACTAGCGGCAAGGGTGTGAAGGTCGCCTTCCGGAGAACTCATGTGACTACTCAGGTATCTGGTCATGCACCTGTGAATGGGCAGGGCTATTTGGGATAACTGCTGCCCACCCTGAATGGGGAAGGCACTAGAAAAGGTGGTCTAACCATCGGTAGCGGCACTTTTACCTAGCTGGGAATCTGCATCCAGAAGGTCACTCATAAATTGTGGACGAAAATCAAGATAGAACATTATGACTATGACTATTGCAACATGGAATGTCAGGACTCTTCTGGACTTAAATAATAACTGACCAGAAAGAACAATAACTCTCATCAACCACGAGCTAGCTAGATTAGATGTACACGTTGCGGCTTCAAATGCAACAGACTCTCAGGCGAAGAACACGTGAGTGAAGTTAGGTCAGGGTACGCCATCTTTTCGAAAGGAAAGGATGCATGAAAACCACGCACCCGTGAGGTAGGATTTGCATTAAAAACAAAAATAGTCGAACAACGTCGATTAATCCCTATTTGTGTCAATAAAAGAATTGTGACTCTTCCAATTCCTGTTTCTGGTGATAGCTTTCTCACCCTCGTCTCTGCCTACATCCCCACTTTAGGCAATGAGGAGGATACAAAGAATCAGTTCAACCGTCAACCGAGCAATGTTCTCGTCAAAATACACTACTGGCCATTAAAATTGCTACACCACGAAGATGACGTGCTACAGACGCGAAATTTAACCGACAGGTCGAAGATTCTGTGATATGCAAATGATTAGCTTTTCAGAGCATTCACACAAGGTTGGCGCCGGTGGCGACACCTACAACTTACTGGCATGAGGAAAGTTTCCAACCGATTTCTCATACACAAACAGCAGTTGACCGGCGTTGCCTGGTGGAACGTTGTTGTGATGTCTCGGGTAAGAAGGAGAAATGCGTACCATCACGTTTCCGACTTTGATAAAGATCGGATTGTAGCCTATCGCGATTCCGGTAAAACGATTCGAATTGGTCGAGTCCAATGAATGTTAGCAGAATATGGAATTGGTCGGTTCAGGAGGGTAACACGGAACGCCGTGTTGGATCCCAATGGCCTCGTGTCACTGGCAGTCGAGATGATAGGCATCTTATCCGCATGGCTGTAACGGCTCGTGTAGCCACGTCTCGATCCCTGAGTCAACAGATGGGGTCGTTTGCAAGACCACGACCATCTGCACGAACAGTTCGACGACGACGACGTTTGCAGCAGCATGGACTATCAGCGCGGAGACCATGGCTGCCGTTACCCTTGACGCTGCATCAGAAACAGGAGCGCCTGCGATGGTGCACTCAACGACGAACCTAGGTGCACGAATGGTAAAACGACATTTTTTTCGGATAAATACAGGTTCTGTTTACAGCATCATGATGATTGCATCTGTTTTTGACGACATCGTGGTAAACGCACATTGGAAGCGTGTATTCGTCATCGCCATACTGGCGTTTCACCCAGCGTAATAGTATGGGGTGCCATTGGTTACACGTCTCTGTCTCCTCTTGTTCGCATTGACGGCACTTTGAACAGTGGACGTTACATTTCAGATGTGTTACGACCCGTGACTCTACCCTTCATTCGATCCCTGCGAAAGCCTACATTTCAGCAGGATAATGCACGACCACATGTTGCAGGTCCTGTACGGGTCTTTCTGGATACAGAAAATGTTCGACTGCTGCCCTTGCTAACACATTCTCCAGATCTCTCACCAGTTGAAAACGTCTGTTCAATGGTGGCCGAGCCGGCCGCGGTGGTCTAGCGGTTCTAGGCGCGCAGTCCGGAACCGCGCGACTGCTACGGTCGCAGGTTCGAATCCTGCCTCGGGCATGGATGTGTGTGATGTCATTAGGTTAGTTAGGTTTAAGTAGTTCTAAGTTCTAGGGGACTGATGACCACAGATGTTAAGTCCCATAGTGCTCAGAGCCATTTGAATGGTGGCCGAGCAACTCGCTCGTCACAATGCCCCAGCCACTACTCTTGATAAACTGTGGTATCGTGTTGAAGCTGCATGGGCAGCTGTACCTGTACACGCCATCCAAGCTCTGTTTTACTCAATTCTCAGGCGTATCAAGGCCGTTATTACGGCCAGAGGTGGTTGTTCTGGGTACTGATTTCTCAGGATCTATGCACCCAAATTGCGTGGAGATATAATCACATGTCAGTTCTGGTATAATATATTTGTTCAATGAATACCGTTTGTCATCTTCATTTCTTCTTGGTGTAGCAATTTTAATGGCCAATAGTGTACCAGCCGCAAATAAACTCTCCTTACTAGGTGACTTCAGTGCTAGAGTGGGAAGAGAGAATCGTTTTTGGGGTAACATCATGCATAATCAAGTTGTCGGAAACTGCACTATAAATGGGCTGTTACTTCTAGGTCTCTGTGGTGAGCATGAGCTTTGTATCACCAACATGCATTTCCGCTTACCTAATCGTTGTAAGGTAACATGGATACATCCACCCTCCAAACAATGGCATCAGTGACTATGTCATCACTCGCCTGCTTGACAAGAAAGACGTCCTAATCACAAAAAACAACTCGAAACATCGATGATTGCTGAACCGATCTGAAACTGCTGGTTAGGCATCTGAGGGCACTCGACCATAGTAATCCACGATCCTCCGTCTCAAATCTTTCCAGGGGAAGATTCAATATCAACGTCCTCCAGAATGCAACTGTTCTCTTTCTCTCGCAAGACACACTTTTGGAACGACTTAGCAATACTCCAATTAACACAACAGATGTTGAACAGGAATGGTCCACTTTAGTTTAGTTATGTCATGTTCCGTAGATCATTTTTACGGTTATTTTATCGATATGATGTGGAACAAGTCAGATTACAAGATATATATACACACCCGATTACTGTTTTTTTTTTTTTTACCAGTTCTGAAACAGAAACTCGTCCATGGAATGGAAGGAGTTGTCGAAAAGAAATGTTTTTAAGCTAGATTTAGAGCTTGATCTGCTACCTGCCAGAAACTTTATGTTGTTGGGCAAATGATGAAAGATTTTTATTGCTGAATAACGTACTCCTTTTTAAGCACCTGACAGCTTCAAGCACGATCAAGAAGGCTGCAGAGGAGGTCACTGGTTTTGATGCGAAGTAGACAAATGACTGGTTTAGTGACAACAATGAAGTGACTAAGGACCTCATGAGTAAAGAGCGGGATGCATCCCTATGTCTTGCTCAAAATCTATCCCCCCTGGAAAAGAAAACACACTTCCAAGAGTCGCGCAGGGTAGCCGCGGGGTCTCAGCCGCCTTGCACGGTCCATGCGGCTCCCCCCGTTAGAGGTTCGAGTCTTCCCTCGGGATTGGGTGTGTGTGTTATCCAAAGCGTAAGTTAGTTTAAGTTAGATTAAGTAGTGTGTATGCTTAGGGACTGATGACCTCAGCAGTTTGGTCCCATAAGACGTTACAAAATTTTTCCAAATTTCCAACACTTCCAACACCTCAAGCAGAAATATCAAAGTGAAATAAGAGCAATCAGGAGCAACTAATGACAACAAAAAGCCAAGAAACTTCAGTTTGTCAGATGCCAGGGACTTGCCAAGGTTTTATGCTGGAACAAAAAATATATATACGTATATATGGACCTGTTCGTTCCTCATCAGGAACTCTGAAAGCCGCCGACAGTATGACCATCCTCACTGACCGTAACAGGACATCTTAAACGGCTGGAAAGAGCATTTCAGCTCATTTTTGCATCGTAGTTGTACTGCTGCTGCCGACTTTCTCGAGCATGTCCCACAATATCCAGTACAACTGAAAGGGTCCTGTAGCCACCTTTCATTGCCAACTCTCGTAGTGGTCAAGTCGGCAAAGAGGTTTCCGCTACTTGGGAGAAATCCACCTGCGTTAGGTTGGTGGCGGAAATGGCATCCTGGGGTTTTCCGGTCCACGCGGAGCGTGGAAGAGGCTGGAGAAGCGGGAGGCAGTCTGCCGCCGGTACGGGAAGCGGACACAGCTGTGCTCCAGTTGAAGAAGGGTGAGTTGGACTGACCGCGTGGCGCGTTGTCACATAGAGAGGGGAGCTTTTAGCTTTTGGTCTCGAATTGCGTCTTATAAAGATTTACTTGCTGGGTTGCAGCAGGGAATGCAAGGCTTTTGTAGACTTTCAGTTTGATTCCCAATGCAGTCTTGACTTTGATCCGTGAGAGGAATGCAGCACAAGGGAGTTGCATATGTTGAAGTGCCCTCGGTTCAGTGTGAGTGTTTATGTGCCTACAACTGTGTGTGTATGCTTTTAATCTTTTCCGGATCTTGGTAATTTTTGTGTATTTGTGAATTTTCTTTGTCTCATGTGATTAAAATTTGGCCACAGTCCATAGAAATTGTCTCCGCGGACCGAGTGGGCACGCGAGTCTGTTATGAAACGTATAGTATTTCACAAGCAATTGTACATAGTTAGCATGCAACAGCAGTCTATAGATGCACTACATCAATGTTTTAAGGAATAAATAATTTTGCCTTCAATCTTATCTTATGTACCGATGTTACGTCGCCGTTACCTTCGCCATTTACCTTGTAGTTTTCCTTGTTGGCCCACCTATAGCGTTTCCATGTGCACAGGTGTAGTGATTAGTGTCCCTTTCTTTATCTGAAACAAATGCTCTGGAATAGATCGTGTTTTCACGAATCTTGCTGCAGGCTGCACTTACGCATGGTGTTCACGACCTATTTACTTTACTCAATATTTGATTCACGGGAAGAATGCCTGGATCATATTAATAACTACATCCCATTCTTTATCAATGACTTTACAATGAATGTTCTTTTGTGAGTTTTTCTTATTAATAAATTAAGTAATTTTCCGACTCAGTGCTATTTCTTCTTTGTCGTGTGGCTAGAGTTGGTGGCGACCCTATCTTTTATATTGATTTCAGTGTCAAGTAGCATTTTCTTATTCAAAGTGCGCGTGGCTCTTTTAGCTATCAGGATACATTCAAAGGGCGCTTCATGCTTCTTGCACATAGCGTCCTTTTATTCACGCTACTTACACATGGCTTACCCTGCTCACGGATTTCGGTAAACCAGAGATCTTCTGATGCGCAGTGAGGATTAGTTATTTTCGGTTGGATGTGCTAATTGGTATATTGTCTTTCTGTGATACAGAATTTACGTGAATTTATGATATAGGTGTGCATTTCCTTACATGTTTTATCTTGTATATGTATTACTGTATAGATATTGTGATTTAGTATTCAATTGTGTTACAAGTGTGTGTTGACTCTTGTCCTGTGGCGTGTATCGGTGTCATATAGTAAATCTTGGTTGCTTTGTGGGGACTGTGAGTCCATTAGAAGACTTTGGTACTATTCTTGTATTTTGGAGCACGGAGTAACTATCCTTATGATGGAGACGCGTAGCTGTTCAGGGAGCCGCGATCGGAAAAACCAGTCAGACAACAACTCTGAACAAGGACGAGATCAGAACGTCGAGTCCGACCAGGAACGAAACGCAGAAAACGCAAGCACAAGTGTTGTCCATCCTGAGCCCGCTGTAGTGTTTTCGAATCAGTCGATAGATGCAAATTCATTACAGACTATGCTACGGCAATTACTAGACAGTAATAAAAGGGATATCGAGGAAGCAAATAAAAGATTGAGTAGTGAAATAGTACAGGGTGTTGGGGAGAAACTGGCGATCATTGACCAACGCATCTCCGCCTTAGAAGAGGGGTACCAAGTCATTAGCAAGCAGGTGATGGAGCAAGAAGAAAGGTTCGCTGGGAATATACGTATACTAGCAGAACAATGCCAGAGTGAACAAGCGGCTCTTGAGTCCCGAGTAGGACGAAATTCCGCCAGGGATCTCCGCGCGTTAGCAGAACAATGCCAGAGTGACCACGCGGCTCTTGTGTCCCGAATAGAGGACACTGCGGCTAAATGCCCGGTCCACCTTAGTTCGCAGGTAGAAACCCTCAGCCAGGCGATAATAGCTCTCGAGCGAGAGCAAGGGCTTACGCAAACAAAACAAGACACGGCCCACCGAGAGATGCGAGAAGACGCAGTGGCGCGTAAGTCTGACAATAATAGGGAAACGATTACCTCGTCATCCGCGGATGCAGACGAAATACGGTCGATAACGAAATGTCGGCGTGGACAGTGTGAAATAAAAATGCAACAAAAAGGGGTTATCGAGGGAATATGTGAGCGCATGGCCCGTTTAGAACTTCACCTAAAAGGGTTAAAGGCCCATGAAGTTGAAAGAAATGAACGAAAGGGCCATTATTCCGACGATGATTCCGGGAACGATGGCGAATTTGATCATCGTCATGATCACGGATCTCGTACCAGGTGGGAACGTCGCGGATCCCCTCAGAAACATTCGCCAAGGGAAACTCACGAATTTGACTTTAAACATTTTCTGACCTTGAGGAAGTTTGTAGTCTTCCGTAACTCGGCTACGGGGATTCACCCGCGGGCCTGGTTACAGCAGTTCGAGTTCTCCCTCCCTCCTACGTGGCCCAGTGCGCACAAAATAGAGTATATGTGCGGCTACCTCGAAGGTGAGCCAGCGCCGCGGATGAGGTCAATTGCACGCAATTGCTACACTGTTGGGGAGTTTCGTCAACACTTCCTGTCGATATATTGGTCAGTGGCAGCGCAAAGTCGTGTAAAACACGGACTCATTATGCTACCAGAGTTAAACAGGTCAAAATTCTCCAGCCCTGTGCAGATGTTCGAGCACATGCTGCAGGCGAATGAACATCTTGACGATCCTTATGGACCTGCAGAAATTATTCGTATTTGCCTGGGAAAGTTTCCAATGCAGTTGCGGCACGTTATCCTTGCAGGACGATGTAAGGATGACGTAGAGGGGTTTCGCAATTTCCTTTTAGAGCTTGAGTGCGATGCGAATGGCACCACGCAGAATTACGGTCAGAGCGCCTATGAGCAGCGGCCGAGCGAGCGAAGCCGCAGCCGTAGATACAGGTGGCAATCCAGACGTAACGGGTCGCCTCAGAGGTACAGGGCGCGCGAGCGTTGGCAGCGTCGCGACTCCTCACGGAACGCGGGCGGAACGAACGATGCCAATCGTCATCATTCGCCGAGAGTAAATCAAAGACACCCCAGGGAGTTTAGAAGATATGGTAATGAGCAGAGATAGTGGAGTAATTATAGCGGACATAGGAACGTTAGTCGTAACCGACCACAAAATAATTATCGAACAAGCGAAAACAGGGGTGCTCTAAACAGTACGGGTGGTCCGCCAGTGGGTGTTGAAATTCGTCCCGCAAACCCGCGGCACAATCAGCCAAATACCTCTAATCAAAGGAATCAATGACTATTGGCTGACTCGGTTGGCGTCAACTTAATGAGGACCGGTGCTATTGATGATACTGATGTGCATTTGATAAAGGAAGACGTTATTATGGAAGATTTGTTGAGTGAGGGCCACAGTATTGGTGTGCCTGCGGTAAACCCAGTCGTGTCTGTTTAGTAAAATTACAGTGCATATTTTCCAATGTTTTGATTCACATTGGTGTGATTAAAATTAAAGTGTATATTTTCTGTGTATTGTAAAGGGTCCCCCAATATATGTGTAGTTATTTCTTCTTGTCAGCAGAAAGGAGTAGTGTTGTGCAGTTTCAAAACATCTGAATGTGAATGATTATGAGGCTCATATGAAGCGTTTCCTATTACAGTAAGATGGCTTTCGTTCTTTGATGACTAAAAAGGTATCGGGTGTGTTGGCGTGGCGAGTCAATGGTCGTAAGGTAATTCTTGATGATAAATTACAGTTTTAGTGTTCTTATTCCCCTTAGGTGAGCATGATTCAGTGAGATTTTTCAAATGTACTGCGATGTTATTGAAGCAACTTGGTGACTTGTAGGTGAAGGACTTGTGTATGAAGGGAGATTAATAGTGTTTGATTTTCAGAGTTGCCATCTTATAAGATATTTGGAAAGTGTAACTTGCCGTCACATACTACTAGGTACGGTTGAGGACACCAGGGTGTGAAACCCCAGAAGATGTATATGGAAACAGCTTATAAACTCAAGCAGCTTGATATTTAATAGAGAATCAATGCGACTACCTCCAAGCTAAAATAACATGACGGTAGGTGAGGACCTCTGGGGACATGTGGTGAGAAAGTGTGTAATCATTATGAGTATCTTATGATAGCAGTAAGTTGGGTACTCATGGCCCTGGACAATGGATCTCTTTTGACAGTATTTTTTTATGTACTTATAGGACGAAGTGTTTATGTGTTTGCTAATAGGATAGGATGATTTTTATTTTCATTTTTATGCCCACTGACCTTTTGCATTAGTCTGATGAATAGATGTTGAAACATTTACCATTCCAGATGTGACTTGAATGAACCTTCTGTGTCTCATTAACCATAACGTTTATTATGCAATGTCCATAGAAAAGAAGTCTCGGAAATTTTTCACAGATCAGCAAACATGTTCTGCAAACCTTGGAGGAGCAGTCAATGAACAACGATATGGGTATTGGTGTTGAAAGGAATATTTTGTTTATATGTGGGAATTGTAGTCGGGCTATATGGTGATGGTGACTAGTACGAGCTGTGTAGATTGTGTGTGAGAGCGTAGTTAGGAGTAGGTAGAGTTTCGTGTCTGTAGCTAGCAGCGGCGCCAAATCCTATCCAAATCCTGACCAAACCTTGTACGAGATCTACCATGAATGATTGACAGCAGATGTAATGCTGGAACTATATTTTATAAAAAGGATTTTTTTGGTTGTTTGAATATTTGTTATTTAATTTTTTTCATTGTTTTTTTTATTAGTAATGTTAAGAAGGCCCTTTTTGTCAAGTTAATTTTGGGCACTATTCCATGTATTGATCAGGAGTGAGAAACTCCGAAGATTTTGTGGTAATCTGTACACATGATATTTTGTAACGATCCCTGTGAGCGCAGTTCTTAAGTGGGTGCAAGGCCGCCTAGGGAGCCTCTGCATCAGAAAGCACAGGGCTTGGTCCACCGGCAGGCGTTGCAGAACCCTGGTATCAACGGCGAAGCAGTGGTGCGGCGAGCGGTCACAGCTGTTTCCCCATCAGAGGGGAGGGGATGCTGGTCTTCCCCAGGCGCAGGCTCACACCGGAGCCCGCAGGCGTGTCACCACGGCAGCGCCGGCTGATGGCCGCCGTTCCACCCCATACGCTAGTCATCTGACAAGCGAAAGGGAAAGTATGACGCACACCAGGCGAGGCCGCCGATCCCTGAGCGCCGCTAGTCCAGACGGCTGCTGCGGTGAGGTAACGCCCACTGCCCGGAGGGACACGGGTCCCACCACTGACGCATCAGCTGAGACGGTGCAAAGAGGTGATAAGTGGGTCTCAAGCCCGACACCCGCACGAGTTTACGTCGACCTCGATGCGATGCAGAAGAGCGCGTGTCTCCCCATTGACACGACAGGAGACGGGGGCGTGTGTCGGTAAAACACATTCCTCCACAACACACGGACGACGACCGCCAAGCCGCCTTCTCGATGATGAGGCAGGGCCCACAAGTGGCGATGTCCTGCAAATCTGCAACGCCGAACCATCCCACAGTATGGACGCAGAGGGTGGAAACGGGCACGAGGCAACGTCGCGGGGTGCTGTCTAGGATGAACAACCTGGGTTACAACGGACGTTACAATCAACGCCGCTGCGAACTCCCCAGTTCAGTGTTGTGGTCCCCTAGTAGCTTATCCTCCAAGTCGCCTTTAGAAGAGACGCCCACCCCAGCACCTAAAGAGAATACCCAGTGAAACAACCATGTGGCGAAACTGAAAAATGACAGCGTGTCAACGAATTGATTTCTGGATATGTTTTTGTACTTATGTCTTATTTTCCATAGGTGATTATTTACCAGCTGTCATACCACTGGGTTCATTAATGATTTTGTATCACTGTATTTGTTGTGAATATTGTATTTTGCACTTTCACTTGCATGTTTTTATATATGTCAGCACCAGATGATACTGCTTTGGTTCGTGATAATGATTTTGCATCATTGTATTTGTTTATATATTTATATATATTATGTACCTGTTCACCTATGTCTCTATGTTAACTTTTGATAGTTGGTTAAAGCAATTTTAAAATAATATCTCATGGTTGTGGTCGTAGTAGGTCAGATGACATGATGTTAGCGTAGTATATCACGCTTAATTTAATTTGTTCTGTTTGCTCTGCGGACCGCATGAGGTCACAATTATTGACTAAGGTCAGATAAAGCTCACTTGGATATAAGAGATTAATCAACTCCTTTGTGCTGCTGTTTACTGTTGCAATTGTTACTCGTTAGGGTATGTTTGTTTCGAAGACTGTTGGCGAATCTCCTAGCATGGCGAGAAAATTCGCGGCACAGTCTTCTCCGGGACGTTTGGGGTGATGAAAGGGTCCTGTAGCCACCTTTCATTGCCAACTCTCGTAGTGGTCAAGTCGGCAAAGAGGTTTCCGCTACTTGGGAGAAATCCACCTGCGTTAGGTTGGTGGCGGAAATGGCATCCTGGGGTTTTCCGGTCCACGCGGAGCGTGGAAGAGGCTGGAGAAGCGGGAGGCAGTCTGCCGCCGGTACGGGAAGCGGACACAGCTGTGCTCCAGTTGAAGAAGGGTGAGTTGGACTGACCGCGTGGCGCGTTGTCACATAGAGAGGGGAGCTTTTAGCTTTTGGTCTCGAATTGCGTCTTATAAAGATTTACTTGCTGGGTTGCAGCAGGGAATGCAAGGCTTTTGTAGACTTTCAGTTTGATTCCCAATGCAGTCTTGACTTTGATCCGTGAGAGGAATGCAGCACAAGGGAGTTGCATATGTTGAAGTGCCCTCGGTTCAGTGTGAGTGTTTATGTGCCTACAACTGTGTGTGTATGCTTTTAATCTTTTCCGGATCTTGGTAATTTTTGTGTATTTGTGAATTTTCTTTGTCTCATGTGATTAAAATTTGGCCACAGTCCATAGAAATTGTCTCCGCGGACCGAGTGGGCACGCGAGTCTGTTATGAAACGTATAGTATTTCACAAGCAATTGTACATAGTTAGCATGCAACAGCAGTCTATAGATGCACTACATCAATGTTTTAAGGAATAAATAATTTTGCCTTCAATCTTATCTTATGTACCGATGTTACGTCGCCGTTACCTTCGCCATTTACCTTGTAGTTTTCCTTGTTGGCCCACCTATAGCGTTTCCATGTGCACAGGTGTAGTGATTAGTGTCCCTTTTTTTATCTGAAACAAATGCTCTGGAATAGATCGTGTTTTCACGAATCTTGCTGCAGGCTGCACTTACGCATGGTGTTCACGACCTATTTACTTTACTCAATATTTGATTCACGGGAAGAATGCCTGGATCATATTAATAACTACATCCCATTCTTTATCAATGACTTTACAATGAATGTTCTTTTGTGAGTTTTTCTTATTAATAAATTAAGTAATTTTCCGACTCAGTGCTATTTCTTCTTTGTCGTGTGGCTAGAGTTGGTGGCGACCCTATCTTTTATATTGATTTCAGTGTCAAGTAGCATTTTCTTATTCAAAGTGCGCGTGGCTCTTTTAGCTATCAGGATACATTCAAAGGGCGCTTCATGCTTCTTGCACATAGCGTCCTTTTATTCACGCTACTTACACAACTTTGTATGGCAGTCCCAATGACAATTCTTGAATTCAACAAGGCTCTAGATAGCATGAAACCGAGAAAGACACCTAGACCTGACAGCATCCCCCTGGAGACCTTTCAAAATGGTGGCTTTCCTCTATAAACCAGACTCTTCTCCCTGTTTATTCTAATGTGAGGAGCCCGTAAGGTACCAGCTGACACGTAAAACTCCACAATTGTCACTGTCTTTAAAAAAGGCGACCGACGCATACGTGGCAATAACCCTGATATATCCTTGCTCTCCGTGACTGGTAAAATTTTTGTAAGGATTTTGTTGAATCGCCTCCAGACTTTCAGAGACAGTACGTTCTCAATCTCAGTACGGATTTCGTCCCTCCATAAGATCAACAGATGAGATTTTCTGTCCTCAGCAGCTGCAGGAGAGGTGCAGGCCACAACATAAGTCTTTACTACTTGTGTTCTATTACCTAGAAAAGGCCCAGAGAAGCTTTACGGAAGATCTTAAAACGTTTTGACTGCCACGAACACTTTATTCAAATGATTCAAGCTATTCATGATGATATGTCTGAGCTATGCCTTACGAGACATCAGTTGTAAACAACGTAGAAGGAGAACTTAAATACAGATTTGACGGAGGGCTATTTACACAGTCCAGACTGCACTCGGAAGGGTTCACAAGTCACACTCAGGTAACTCAACTACACTGACGACAATGTTTCTCTAGCTCACACACCCAAAGAGCTGCAACTGTCTGTAAATTGTTTCGGTAATGCATATAAACGGTTTGGCCTGGTCACCAGCCTGTTCCTGGAGCGGCCTTTCCGGATTTCTGTATCTCTATTTCCAGCAATATCTTTTTGGAACAAGTAGAGCACTTTCTCTGACTAGGAAATATATTATCAAGTAATTGCTCATCGGAAAAGGACGTGAAGAACCGGCTGCCTACCGTACATGTTGCTTTCGGACGTCTTCTACATCGGGTCTTCCTGAATAAAGATCTTGCACTATGAACGAAACTGATGGCGTATTGAACAGTTGTTCTTTCTGCCCTGCTCTATGGTTGCGAAACCTGGACACTATATCACCGTGATCTTAAGAAACTAGAACACATTAATCAACAGAAGGTTAGATACATCACGAACATCAAATGAGGTTACTTCGTATCAGACACCGCAGTTCCTGAGGGGGCAAATATGTGTAGCTTATAAGCTACCGTTAATCGTCACCAACTCAGGTAGTTTGGGCATGTCCAGGGATGAGAAACAACAGACTTACCCGACAAATTTTGTATAGCGACGTGAGCACAGGTTAAAGGCCCCATGGTGCTAATCTCAAGCGTTGTAAGGACCAATTCAAGAATAACTTAAGGAGTTTGACCATTGACCATAGTAATTTGTGGGCCGTAGCAGATGATGGTAAATATTGGCGCACAACTACTTCAGCTGCGGTCTTACATTTAGAACAGGAACGTCGGAGGCGAGAAAATGAAAAACGTTAGAGGTGCAAACTTCACCAGGCCGAGCCACGCCCTCCACGATCTATTATGTATCATATACACTGAAGAGCCAAAGAAACTGGTATACCTGTCAAATATCGTGTAGAGCCCCCGCGAGCAAGAAGAAGTGCCGCAACAGGATGTGGCATGGACTCGACTAAAGTCTGAAGTAGTGCTGCAGGGAACTGACACCATGAATCCTGCTGGGCTGCCCCTAAGTCCGTAAGAGTATGAGGGTGTGGAGATCTCTTCTGAACAGCACGTTGCAAGGGATCCCAGATATGCTCAATAATGTTCATGTCTGGGAAGATTGGCGGCCAGCGGAAGTGTTTCTGGAACCACTCTGTAGCAATTTAGGATGTGTAAGGTTCGCACTGTCCTACTGCACTTGCCCAAGTCCGTCTGAATGCACAATAGACCAGAATCGATGCAGGTGATCAGACATGGTGCTTACGTACTCGTCATCTGCCAGAGTCGTACCTAGACGTATCAGGAGTCCTATATCACTCCAACTGCACACGCCCCACACCATTACAGAGCATCTACCAGCTTGAACAGCCTCCTGCTGACATGCAGGGTCAATGGGTTCATGAGGTTGTCTTCGCACCCGTACACGTCCATATGCCCGATACAGTTTGAAATGAGACTCGTCCGGGCAACATGTTTCCAGTCGTAAACAGTCTAATGTCGATGTTGACGGGCCCAGGCGAGGCGTAAAGCTTTGTGTCGTGGAGTCATCGAGGGTAGACGAGTGAGCCATCGGCTCCGAAATCCCATATCGATGATATTTCGTTGAATGTTTCGCACGGTTACACTTGTTGATGGCCCAGCATTGCAATCTGCATCAATTTGCGGAAGGGTTGCGCTTTTGTCCCGTTGAACGATTCTCATCAGTCCTCGTTGATCCCATTCTTGCAGGATCTCTTTCCGACCGCAGTGATGTCGGAGATTTGATGTTTTACCGGATTCGTGATATTCACGGTACACTTGTGAAATAGTCGTATGGGAAAATCCCCACTTCATCCCTACCTCTGAGATGCTGTGTCTCATCGCTCGTGCGCTGACTATAGCACCACGTTCAGACTCACTTAAATCTTGATAACCTGTCATTGCAGCAGCAGTAACCGATCTAACAACTGCGGGAGACACTTGCTGTCTTATATAGGTGTTGCCGACTACAGCGACGTATTCTGTCTGTTTACACACCGCTGTATTTGAATACCCATACCTACACCAGTTTCTTTGGCGCTTCAGCCTATGTGGCCGCATGTTTCATGCCAGGACTGGTCTACTAAGTCAAAAAAAAAAAATGGTTCTGATATAGGTGTTGCCGACTACAGCGACGTATTCTGCCTGTTTACACACCGCTGTATCTGAATACCCATACCTACACCAGTTTCTTTGGCGCTTCAGTCTATGTGGCCGCATGTTTCATGCCAGGACTGGTCTACTAAGTCAAAAAAAAAATGGTTCAA